>NC_045545.1:52027714-52327714 GCF_009769535.1 Thamnophis elegans
ATCTTCCTCCCATATTTGGGCATATCGGGGGTTGTAAAAATCGGATATATATATATATATATATATATATATATATGTATGTATGTATGTATGTATGTATGTATGTATGTCTGTCTGTCTGTCTGTCTGTCTGTCTGTCTGTCTGTCTGTCTGTGTGTTTATTTGTGCTGATAAATAAATAAAGGGAGACTAGTATAGATCTATTTAAAGCTATTTAGCTCTCATCAGCTAGCCATACCCTTACTGGGATTCGAACCTGTGCTGTATTTGCATCTTATATATATATCAGGTGTGGCTTGCTTTCCAGGTCCACTGGAACCTCTTCTAACTAATTTGGTAAATTTGACGAACCGGTTCTATCGAACCGGTGCGAACCAGTAGGAACCCACCTCTGATACACACACACACACAAAAACACACACACACACACACACACACACACACACACACACCACAAATAGTAGATGCTGGAAGTTGATCATTATGAGATACAGTATGGCAAGCAGGCAATACAACTCTGCCATTCCTCACTCACCTTGTCCTTGCAAAAATAACTTATTGGAGGATACCAACTAAGAGACAAACTCCTGTTGGCACTTAGGAGTTTTGGTTGCCTTTTAAAAAAAATACGGAGAATAAGTTTGAAAAATTACATAATATCTAAATTGAGTCTCAGTCAAACTCTTAGTCAAGTTTGCAGGATTTTATTTTTCTTGTATCATGCTAAAAAAAGAATTACAGTTGGGAACTGCACACTCAAGACAATAAAATAAGAATCCCTAAATTACCGAGGCTCAATAAGCAAATCACCAGATCCAATGTCTACATGGAACATTACATGCTTTTATATTAAAACTGTTGGGCTACCTGATCTGGATTGCAAATAATTGGATAAATATTAGGTAGCAGTGAAGAAATTCAGCTAGTAGGGGGAGTGGGAGTTGTATGCAGGGTATCCCAATTGTCTTTTGAGACATCCTGTATCATTGCTGTTGTCTAATGGTTTCCTGGACTTTTATAGGCCAGATTTGTAGCTCTTTGTTAAGCCCGTTTAAGGACTGACACAATCCATGATTCTGACATTGCAGTCAAAACAGACTAATTTCAAGAGGCTTATGTTCTAGTTCCCCTCCCCTCCCTCCCCTCTCTTGCTTCAAATTATCCAATATCATGAAAGCTCCTCCTTTCCTGGAACACTGTCTTTCTGTGTCATTAAATTAAAGGCATTAAATTGCTCACTTGTAAGTTCATCCTATGTCTACAACCCACTACAGTGTTTCTATTGTGTATTTTGTATATAAAAAGATAGGGCTAAATGCAGGGGTGGGCTGCTATGGGTTCACCTGCGTTCACGAGAACCCATAGCTAATGTTATGGCCGGTTCAAAGAACCTCCCATGGCTGGCCCCTCCCACCCACCTCCGCCCCCCCCCCCCCAGTAGTCTCCACATGGTTCATTTCGGATGCAAGGTAAGTGCAAGGGCCATGCAGAGGCTCAGGGAGGGAAAAAAACTGGCCTCCTAGAAGACCTCCAGAACCCGGGGAGGCAGCTTTAGCACTCCCAGACGCTCGAGGAAAGCATCCGGGGCCCGGAGAAGGCAAAAACATCCCCCCCCTCCATGGTGCAGGAGGCCGACTGGGCCACGCCCACCATGACCATGCCCACCCAGCAACCAGGCAGAGAATCTATTGCTGAAATTTTTGAAGCCCATCCTGGCTAATGTGTTTGTGTGTGTAAGCAAAGTGTTTATTTTTCCTTCTGTTAAAGGGTTCATCATCTCCAGGACATTTTTCTATACAGGTAATTTTCAACTTATGACCACAATTGAGCCCAAAATTTCTGTTGATAAGTAAGATTAAGTGAGTTTTGCCCCATTTTATGACCTTTCTTGCCACATTTGCTAAGCAAATCACTGCGGATCTTAGGTTAGTAATGTGTTTGTTAAGTGAATCTGGCTTCCCCATTGATTTTGCTTGTCAGAAAGTCACAAAAGGTGAACACATGACCCTGGCATTCTGCAACCATCATAAATATGAGTCAATTGTCAAGTGCCCCATTTTATGACCTTTCTTGCCACATTTGCTAAGCAAATCACTGCAGATCTTAGGTTAGTAATGTGTTTGTTAAGTGAATCTGGCTTCCCCATTGATTTTGCTTGTCAGAAAGTCACAAAAGGTGAACACATGACCCTGGCATTCTGCAACCGTCATAAATATGAGTCAATTGTCAAGTGTCTAAATTTTGATCACATGATCATGGAATGCTGCAATGGTGGTAATAAGTCACTTATTTCACTTTGCTGTAACTTTGGACAGTCAATAAACAAATTGTTGACTTCCGGGGAGGAACTTAGCCGTCGGCAGCGGCTTAATTGAGCCGCTCCCAGATTTCTGGTTCGTTATCTAATTAAACACCCTTTAGATAACTCAAACTTCAGATAAGAAGATTGTAGTGAGCGTCTCAGCTGGTAAGAACTTTTCCTTGCAGTTTGTGGCTTTTTTTTTCTGCTGCAAACGAGGGGGGGGGTTGTTTTTTTTAAGCTGAGTCATCTCCGGCCAGATTTCTCTGCTGTATTAACGGCACAAGGCCAAGACCCCCCCCTTAGGACAAATTAATGAAATTATTTTTTTTCTTATGAAATTAATACAAGCAGAGCTCATATTTGAGAACTTTACGTCTGTTTTTTTAGAAACTCAAGCTTCAGTGTCAATTTTTTTTTTTTTTTTTTTAAGATGGCGATTCTCCAGCCTTTGTATTTGCAATGATGATACATTCCGGCAGCTTTTCTAATCAGCTTTTCTAATTATTCCCTTTGAAGAGACTTCCTTATCTAATTAAAAGTTTTCAAAGGCCCTTTGTTGACCCAGAGACATTCCGAACAGGGCTTTTCTCTGTTTTTTGTTTTGTTTTGTTGAACTGTTTTGGCGTAATGCCAGCTCTTTGAAATCCTCCGTAAAATTCTTGGCAAAAAAGGGAGAATTTTTTTTTCTCTTCTTGGCATAGTGATTTGTTAAGTGCTTGAAGCAAAGATATTATGGCTTCAAAGTCGAATCCTGCGAAATTACCTCCTAAATCTGCTTCTCCCATACCTGGCACAAAGTCACAGCCCCCACCTTCTATGCCCCCTAGTGGAGATGTTGTAACAAAAGAATTTTTGTTGGAAATGTTTAGAGAATCAAGGGAACAGAATTTGGAAGCTCTTAGAGAGTTCAGAGAAGAAATAAGGAAAGAGATAAGCAATGGGATAAAAGTCTCATATGATAAATTTGATACCAAGATTACCAAAATAAATGATGATATGTTGGGAATCGTAAACGTACTTACAGAATATATTTCTGGAATGGAAGAGGACTTAGAAACTCTCAATGAAGCCAAAATTAATTTGACATCTAAAACCGAAGAGGTGGAACGAAAAGTTGAAAATGCTGAAAAACAAATGATTATGATACAGTATAACCAGATGGAACTTGCATTAAGAGTTAGGGGGCTGCGTGAAGAGAGACAGGAGAACTTAAAGCAGATGTTTTCTGAGGCCTTTGACTGTCTGGTGGGAAGACCGGGATCCAATCTTGATTGGCAGATTGATAAAAATTTTCGCGTCAACTCCTGGGCGGCAAAACAAAAGCAACTCCCCCGAGACGTGGTAATATATTTTGTTACAAGAGAATCCAGAAATAAGATATTACAAGAGTCCTACAATACCAAGCTTCAAATTGGCGGACAGGATTTGATGGTTTTGAAAGAGATATCACCTCAAATGCTAAGAGCCAGAAGAGATTATGCTTTTTTGGTGGAAGAGCTCAGAAAGCGCCAGATACAGTACAGATGGGATGCCCCGTTTGGCATCATAGTTACATTTGATAAGCAAAGATATCGTCTCAACTCTGTATGGAAAGCTCGAGATTTCTATCATAAGATTTTGAAAGTGGGGCACCCTGAACCATCGGGATATGGAGAAAAACCACAAGCAGGACAAGAGAAACAGCAAACTACACAATCACCAGACAAAACATATCATCTCCCCCTCCCAGAAGGGCAAGGGGTTAAGGAACAAAGATCTAACCATATGACCACCAGACAAACAGACAAACAAGCCATAACGCAACAATCTTTACAATTTTCGGCCATTGACCAAGGAGCTACAGCAACAAGCTCAGAAGCTGTGGGAGGAGCTAGACCCAAGGTGAGACAGGCCATGCGGGAGGCTCTAAAAAAGCTTCAGGCAACCAAAAATGACAACTAAGATTCTGACATGGAATGTTAATGGACTGAACTCTCCACAGAAGAGAAAGAAAATATTTCATTATCTTAAACAATCTAAGAATGATATAATTTGTTTGCAGGAAACTCATATCAAAATAACCGATCAAAAATATCTGTCCAATCCCAAACTTGGTCAACACTTTGTGACCTCTGCTACGGAAAAAAAAATGGTATAGTAGTATACTTAAGGAAAGACATTAAAGCTGAGTTAATCAAAGCAGATCCCTTTGGAAGATATATCGCATTAGATTTAATCTTAGAAGGGAAAAAGACACTGCTTTTGGGAATCTATGCTCCTAATCAACAACAAGATGGATTTTATAGAAATCTCCATGCTAAATTAGTACAGTGGGACTTTAAGTCGTGCATACTACTGGGTGATTGGAATGGCGTGATTGACACCAAAAGAGATAAGAAGACATCTCGCCCGAATACTAAATTCCGAGCCAAACTACCCAAATCCTTTTTTGACATGATAGACGACTTCGAACTGCGAGACGTTTGGCGTGAAAGGCATGCAGAAGAATATGACTTTACCTTCTTCTCCGACAGACATCAATCTTTTTCAAGGATCGACTTTATATTAATTACTAACGATTTACTTTCTAGAGTGAAGAAGACAAAGATTACGGCCAGAGCCCTTTCGGATCATAACCCAGTTTGGATGGAGCTGGGAAGGGTAGTTCAGGCTACAAGGTCCTGGAGGCTGAATGAAAATTTATTCAGATATGAAAAGTATGTTAATGATTGTAAAAAATTGTTATCTGAATACTTTGTTTTTAACATGAATAAGGGTACACCTATGGAATATGTATGGGATGCAAGCAAAGCCTATATGAGAGGAGTATTGATAAATATAAATAAAATACATAGACATAAACAAGGGCAAAAACGTAAAGAATTGGAAGAGGAAATTAAAGGGAAAGAGCAGGAATTAATATTGAACCCAGGTGATACAAAGACTAAAGAAGCAATTTCCATATTAAAATCTCAATTTGATATGCTGATTTCTGACCAGGTAGCCACCAGTTTATTATATGCTAAACATAATACTTTCTGTAATGCAAATAAACCCGGTAGATGGTTGGCTTATCAGATCAGGAAAAAAAGGAAAATTCGAAATGTATCCAAATTGTGTTACAGAGGGAAGGAAGTGTTTCAGCAGGAAGAGATCCAAAAGGGATTTCGAGAATTTTTTACAGAGTTGTATAAAGGGGACAAAATTAGGGACTTAGATATAAATAAATACTTAGATAAAGAGAAAATCCCCCTAGTTAGCGAAGAACATAGGTATAGGTTGAACCAACCAATAACCTCTGGGGAAATCCTGCAGGTAATCAAACAATTAAAGCTAGGGAAAGCACCAGGTACAGATGGCTTAACAGCCGTTTATTATAAAAACTTACAGTTAGAAATGGTAGAACCTCTTAGAGAATTATTTAATAAAATTCAATCGGAAGGTAAGTGCCCCCCTCATGGAAGACAGCGTTTATATCGTTGATACCCAAAGAAGACCAAGATCTTACTCAGCCGAAAAATTATAGACCTATTTCACTACTTAATGTAGATTATAAATTTTTTACCAAAATATTAGCAAATAGGTTAATGGTGGTTATCCAACAACTGATACATACTGACCAAACAGGTTTTATACAGGGTAGACAGATGAAGAGCAATGTTAGGTTAATTATTAATGCATTAGAATACTTGGGAAAGAATAATCAAATCCCTGCCGCATTCATATTTTTGGACGCTGAGAAAGCCTTTGATCGAGTCAATTGGCAATTCTTGTTGAAGATACTGCAAAAAATGCAGATAGGAGATGGCTTTTTAAGGTCAATTGGTGCAATATATCAGCAGCAAAAAGCCCAAATTATAGTTAATGGAAGTTTAACAGATTCCTTTCAAATAGAAAAAGGTACAAGACAGGGTTGTCCTTTGTCCCCACTATTGTTTATTATAACTTTGGAAGTATTGCTGAATAAGATACGGGCTTTGGATGCTTTAAAAGGGATCAAGCTCAGACAGCAAGAATACAGAGTCCGCGCTTTTGCGGACGACTTGGTTATAATATTGAAACAACCACAGGAATCCAGTAAGGTTTTAATGAATACGATTAATCAATATGGTCAAGTCTCTGGATTTAAAATTAATTTAGGAAAAACCAAAATATTAGCAATGAATATGAATACCAAACAGAAGGAAGAATTGGGAGTGATGTTAGGATGTGAGGTTGTTAAAAAAGTCAAATATCTTGGAGTTAATATTTTAACTTCAAATGGGAAATTATACAAGCATAATTATGAACCACTCTGGCATAGTATACAAATGGAGATGAAAAGGTGGGAGAAACTGCATTTATCATTGTTGGGAAGGATAGCGGCAGTGAAAATGAATATTTTACCAAAATTTTTATTTTTGTTTCAAATGTTACCAATACTTAAAAGAGATGCGAACCTTTTAGAATGGCAGAAGGGTATCAACAAATTTGTATGGGCAGGAAAGAAGCCGAGGGTTAAGATGAAAATAATGCAAGATGTACGTGAAAGAGGAGGATTGAAATTACCAAATTTAAAATTATATTATGATGCAGTGGCTTTATCTGCAATTAGTGATTGGATCCATTTAACCAATGACAGAATATTGAATATTGAGGGACATGATTTGGTATATGGTTGGCATGCTTACTTGTTATTCAACAAAAAACTGGATAAGAATTTCAAAAATCATATTTTAAGAAATGCCTTATTGCGGGTTTGGAAAAAATATCAACATAAACTAAATGACAAATTGCCCATGTGGGCAATTCCTAGACATGCAATTGAAAATATGAATATAGAACAAAAACACGATAGAACCACTTATAGACAACTTCTTAATACAGAAAGAGGGGTGCTGCAATTAAAATCCTTAGAGGTACTTAAAAAAGAGAAGGTAGTTCAAACGTGGTTTCAGTATGGCCAATTACAGGCCAGGTGGAAAATAGACCAAAAAATAGGTTTTGTAATAGCTGAGGATAACTTGTTTAAACAAATAAGAGATCAAAGTTTAATGCACATAAAGAGGATGTGAGCGAAGGGCAAACAGCAAGATCAGTAATTGATGAGTTCCATCTTTCCTTTTCCAGTACACCTCACCCACTAAAATAGAATTAAAAGTTGTAAATGCTAAAACAACAATGAGCAACAATAGACATCTCAAAAGGAATCATTGTATTGTCAGTTGTGGAGACAGAACTGGAATCACTACCATTCCGTAACAAGTCTAGTCAATATTATCAGTTGCTCCCTCCCTCTTTAATCCTCCTCCTTCCCCCTGGCCTTCTCAGAAGAGCACTAGATCTATGGTCAGAAATAGGTCAACTGATAGACTGCAGCTGTAGAGAGTCTGTGATGTGTTAGGCAAATTAACAGGTGGATAAGTATACCAGTCCAAGCATGTACAATTGTGCCCAATCCTGGCTCCCTTAGGCTAAGATTTGATTTCCCATCAGCTGTTGATGTTTGGTGGGAAGAGAAAAAAGCCATCAAAATTCACCAATCCTTTTCTTATCTTGATCCACATTAAAGTACAGAGACAGCACCAGTCACTGGTTTTATTACTGTGGCAGAATGGAGTTCAGCAATCAAAGAAGCACATTTTATCCTGGAATGCTTTTCTAGTGGTAGCACTATAACATGGCTGGCTGGTTTGATCTCAATAATTATAGTATAATGAGAAAAGAAGTTTGTAATCTTTTTTTTCCAAGAGATTTTATTAATCCCTAATTTTAGGCATAAGTAAACAGTCCATTTGCATGCAAGTCTATGTGTTCATGTGATTTTACTTAGATATTTATTTATGTATTACTTGGGTACGGTGGCTTGGTGGTTAAAAATGCTGAGCTTGTCAGCTGGAAAGCTGACAGCCCAGGTTCAAGACCTGAATGCCACACGATGGGTTGAGCTCCCGTTCCTTGCTCCAGCTCCTGCCAACCTAGCAGTTTGAAAGCATGCAAATGCAAGTAGATAAGTAAGTACCACTTCGGTGGGAAGGTAACACTGTTCCATTCACCTTGGAATATAGTCATGCTAGCCACATGACAACAGAAATGTCTTCAGACAATGCTGACTCCCTGAACTGAGAAGAGTACCGCCCCTTAGAGTCAGACATGAATGTACAAAAAAACTTTACTTTTATTACTTGGGCTTTTATGATGTTTCAGTTATAATTTATCTGGGGTGAGTATGCGTATAATTCTTCTGCACAGCAGTAAGACTGAAATGATAGAGTTACAATAAGGTGACCAGATTTTCAGATTGGAAAAGAGGGACGCCCTTGACCGGGGGGGGGGGGGGGGGGGGGGGGGCCTTGATTAAAAAAAATTTTTTTTGTCAAAAGGTCACCCCAGGACACTGAAACCAGCATAAATACGAATCTGTTGCCAAACAAAATTTTGATCACGTGACCATGAGGATGTTGCAACGGTCGCTAAGTGTGAAAAATGGTCATCAGTCACTTTTTTCAATGCCATTGTAACTTTGGTCACTAAATGTTTTCCCCCTCCTCGAGACTCCTCACTTCTTCCTTCATTCCTCTTGCTTATCTACCTTCACCTTATCTGTCTTCTGCTCTTTCCCTCTCTTCCTTCCTTTCTCCTTCCATCCTCTCTTCTTTCCTCACTCACTCCCTTCCTCTTTTTTTCTCTTCCTTCCTCCTTCCATTCTTCCAACTTCATTTCTTTTGCCTATCTACCTTCTCTGTCTTTCTGCTCTTTCCATTTCTTCGCTTCTGTTCCTTCCTTCTTCCCTCCTTTCCTATTTCTTCCTTCTTCCTTCCTTCTGCCTATCTACCTTCACCTTCTCTGTCTTTCTACTCTTTCCCTGTCTTCCCCTTTCCTCCCTCCCTCCCTTCTTTGCTTTCTAGTTCCATCTTTTCTTCTTTCCTCTCTCCCTCTTTTTCTTTTTTCCTTCCTTCCTCCTTCCTCTTGCCTATCAACTTTTTTTATTTTTTTTGTTACATAGACGACACATACCCACAACAATCAAAACAAAACAAAAAGAAAAAAACCCATCATCACATATAGCATGTCATTTGGTTACAAGTGTTTTAACATTTATCATTCTTATACATTTATTATTTCATTTAATAGGTTATAATATACAGTTTGGGTTGCTTTGTTTACCATCCCTTCCTCCTGTTATAACACCACCTTATTTTCCCTTTCTTTTCTCCCTTCCTCCCTTCTCTACTTTCTTCCTTCCTGCTCTCCTTTCCCTTCCTTCTTCCCTTACCTTTCTCCTACTCCTGCTATTCCTCTTCCCCTTCCCCTTTCTACCCTCTCTCCCCCTCTTTCTCTCCTTTCCATCCTCCTCTCCTTACCTCTTTCTTCTTTCCATCATCCTTTCATTCTCTCCTCCTTTCTCCCTTTCTCCCAACTCCCTTTCTGGGAGTTGAAGTCCACACACTTTCAAGTCTCGAAAGTGGAGAAAGACTGATCTATCTAATTAATATAATTATTTCTCCCTCTCTTTTTCACTCTCTCTCCAGCGCACACACGCAAATGCATAGGGCAGCCCACCTCACACACAGGTAATTCCGGGCGGCTTACGGGAAGAGGACAGCCGACCACTCAACCACGCGGGGGGGGGGCAGGATTTCGCCAAGAAAAGTTAACTTTCCTGCGAAAGGGGCCAGCAGCCTCTCAGCTGTTCCCGGCCGGGGAGACCTCCCCCCACTTCCACTCCTGCGACCCTCCTCCCGCCTCCTCGGAGCTTCAAGCAAGCTAACTGGGAAGGCCGGGGAAGAAGAAAAAGCGGCGGCGCAGGGGCGTGGCAAAAGCCCGGCTGCCGTTTCTCTTGCTGAGGGCGGAAGGGGAGGAGGAGGAGGAGAAAGTTAAAGTGGCAGCCCAATCCCTTCAGCAGCCGAGGAGGGAAACGTGCGTTTTGACAGGGCTTGCACAGCGCTGTGCAAGCGCTGCCAAAGTGTCCATTTCCCGGGCGGGCTGCCATTTCTCTTGCTGAGGGCGGGAGGAGGAGGAGGAGGAGAAAGTTAAAGTGGCGACCCGATCCCTTCAGCAGCCGAGGAGGGAAACGTGCGTTTTGACAGGGCTTGCACAGCGCTGTGCAAGCGCTGCCAAAGTGTCCATTTCCCGGGCGGGCTGCCGTTTCTCTTGCTGAGGGCGGGAGGAGGAGGAGGAGAAAGTTAAAGTGGCGACCCGATCCCTTCAGCAGCCGAGGAGGGAAACGTGCGTTTTGACAGGGCTTGCACAGCGCTGTGCAAGCGCTGCCAAAGTGTCCATTTCCCGGGCGGGCTGCCGTTTCTCTTGCTGAGGGCGGGAGGAGGAGGAGGAGAAAGTTAAAGTGGCGGCCCGATCCCTTCAGCAGCCGAGGAGGGAAACGTGCGTTTTGACAGGGCTTGCACAGCGCTGTGCAAGCGCTGCCAAAGTGTCCATTTCCCGGGCGGGCTGCCGTTTCTCTTGCTGAGGGCGGGAGGAGGAGGAGGAGAAAGTTAAAGTGGTGGCCCGATCCCTTCAGCAGCCGAGGAGGGAAACGTGCGTTTTGACAGGGCTTGCACAGCGCTGTGCAAGCGCTGCCAAAGTGTCCATTTCCTGGGCGGGCTGCCGTTTCTCTTGCTGAGGGCGGGAGGAGGAGGAGGAGAAAGTTAAAGTGGCAGCCCGATCCCTTCAGCAGCCGAGGAGGGAAACGTGCGTTTTGACAGGGCTTGCACAGCGCTGTGCAAGCGCTGCCAAAGTGTCCATTTCCCGGGCGGGCTGCCGTTTCTCTTGCTGAGGGTGGGAGGAGGAGGAGGAGAAAGTTAAAGTGGTGGCCCGATCCCTTCAGCAGCCGAGGAGGGAAACGTGCGTTTTGACAGGGCTTGCACAGCGCTGTGCAAGCGCTGCCAAAGTGTCCATTTCCCGGGCGGGCTGCCGTTTCTCTTGCTGAGGGCGGGAGGAGGAGGAGGAGAAAGTTAAAGTGGCGACCCGATCCCTTCAGCAGCCGAGGAGGGAAACGTGCGTTTTGACAGGGCTTGCACAGCGCTGTGCAAGCGCTGCCAAAGTGTCCATTTCCCGGGCGGGCTGCCGTTTCTCTTGCTGAGGGCGGAAGGGGAGGAGGAGGAGGAGAAAGTTAAAGTGGTGGCCCGATCCCTTCAGCAGCCGAGGAGGGAAACGTGCGTTTTGACAGGGCTTGCACAGCGCTGTGCAAGCGCTGCCAAAGTGTCCGTTTCCCGGGCGGGCTGCCGTTTCTCTTGCTGAGGGCGGGAGGAGGAGGAGGAGAAAGTTAAAGTGGCGACCCGATCCCTTCAGCAGCCGAGGAGGGAAACGTGCGTTTTGACAGGGCTTGCACAGCGCTGTGCAAGCGCTGCCAAAGTGTCCATTTCCCGGGCGGGCTGCCGTTTCTCTTGCTGAGGGCGGGAGGAGGAGGAGGAGAAAGTTAAAGTGGCGGCCCGATCCCTTCAGCAGCCGAGGAGGGAAACGTGCGTTTTGACAGGGCTTGCACAGCGCTGTGCAAGCGCTGCCAAAGTGTCCATTTCCCGGGCAGGCTGCCGTTTCTCTTGCTGAGGGCGGGAGGAGGAGGAGGAGAAAGTTAAAGTGGTGGCCCGATCCCTTCAGCAGCCGAGGCTAATTCTCTGCACGAACGAGAGCATGGGGGCAGCGGCAGCCACCCGCACAGAACTTCCACGCGCTTCACGGGCTTCTGCCGGGCGGCGGGAGCCCCAGAAGTGAGAGGAGGTTCTCTGCGGGCGGCTGCCGCTGCCCCCACCCTCTCCTCCTGCCGCAGCGAGCGGAAAATTCTCTGATTAGAATTAGATTAGATTACTCACCAACAAGCGCAGCTGCAACCCCAAAAGACGAAAGGAAAATGGAGACTTGCGCAGGCGTCCTCAGGCTAAGGAGTCCAGCCAATCAGTGAGCTGGTTGGGATGGAAAATTTTCCATCCCAGCCAGCTCACTGATTGGCTGGAGTCCTGGCCAATTAAATCAGTGAGCGGCAGGCTGGGCTGGCTTAAATTTGTAGGTAGCAGATAGAACAGAACGATGAGCCAGCCCAGCAAGCTAGCAGCTGATGGGCGGGAGCTGCCAGCGCCAAAAAAAGCGTGCTTTTTAAAAAAGCGTGCGGGACGCGGGAAAATGCATTAAAAAGCGGGGGTGTCCTGCCAAAAGCGGGACGTCTGGTCACCTTAAGTTACAACCACATAGCAGATAATCTAAACTCAGACTTTATCAGGGTTTGCATTGTATATTCCACTTAGCATTACTTCCTTGGGAGCACTTATCAATGTTTCACTCCTTTCCCCAACATTTCCTGGTAAGCTAAAGTTAAGTGGCTGAACTTACTTTTGGAGGTAGGAAATTGCATAGGAAGCTGCCTCCACTGAGAAGACTTGCCTTTGAATGATGTCAAAATTCCTTCACAAGAAGGACGTGTAGCAAACCACTCTCTTCTTTTCTACATTCAACATGACTATCTATTTGAACGTTGATAACAGTTCTTCTGTGCAATTTGTGTAGGTGTTTCTTGTTTTGTATCTATACATTTGAACTTCTGGTCATGACCATACTTTGTTCCTTAACTTTGGTCATAAGTCGATTTGGTCATAACCAGGGGTGAAATTCAGCAGGTTCTGACAGGTTCTGGAGAACTGGTAGCGGAAATTTTGAGTAGTTCATAGAACCAGCAAATACCACCTCTGGCTGGCCCCAGAGTGGGGTGGGAATGGAGATTTTGCAATATTCTTCCCCAGGAGTGGGGAGGTAATGGGGATTTTGTAGTATCCTTCCCCTGCATATTTTCTTTTTATATACACTGAGAGCAAATGCACCAAAGACAAATTCCTTGTGTGTTCAATCACACTTGGCCAATAAAGAATTCTATTCTATTGCCATGCCCACCAAGCCAGGCCCAAAGAACCAGTAGTAAAAAAAAACTGAATTTTACCACTGGTCGTGACCTGAACCTAATTTTGGAAATTTGGTGCTTACAAAAAAAATGGCATAGAGGGGAAATCGGTCGCCCCCAAAAAATTTGTGAATGTTTTGGTTGGAACCTGATTTTGTCATGATCACAACAAGCGTTCATGACCAGAGTTCTACTGTACTTTTAAAGATAACCCTTTATGGTGCATAGGCATTCAAACATACATATTAATGGTCCCACTAAAGTACCATACAATATACAACCCACTGAAAAAAATGATCATTAAAATCTAGTTAAATTCTAGTAAAATTAAATAATGCTATGACAGAAACATGTTTTTATTTTGACTTTGGAATGACCCTAAATTTGAATGCTCTGTTTACTTGGCTGGGGAAGGGAATTCCAAAAATGAGGGCCAAATGTGAGAAGGCCTTTCCTCCTCCCTTCTCAAAGGCCAAAGCATCTGCTCAGCCAGCTGGGCAGGTTTAACTGGCCAAATTGTACAGAATGTAAAGTAATACTAAAGTAAAGACCAAAATCTTCATTTCTACCTGAAACATGCAATAAGGTATATACATTTTTTTATGAGACTGTGTGCATATGTTGAAATTATCTGCTTTCACTATTGGACATACATGCTTCATCATATGAGCATATATGAATTTTCATGTGTACATATACATCTATATTTTTGTAACTGGCATGTGCATTGATGGAAATTTGTGGATAATAGCTATTTTTTAACCCTAAATCCAAGAACAGATGGAAGGAGTGGCAAACACATTACAAATACAATTCTATTATGGCTGCTATCCAAGGACCAGCATCTTCTGCATAGAAGATGCTGGGGCTTGTGTAAAAAAACTGCATAAAAATATTTTATTAAACCTTTTAAAGAGAACATTAAAAAGTAGCAAACTAATACAAAATGGATAGAGCGAAGGATTACAGAACTATCTTGCTCTGTGTTTACAAAAAAACTCACTTTTTATTATCATTTTTTCCCTAATCATTTAAAAACATATTTTACTTTGTAGAAAAATTCACTCAGTTTTAAGTTTAATGGTTAGTTTATTTTCCCCCATCATTGACATTGCACAAATTTGTAGCAGAATTAAAATATCTCTGAAATCTTAAGTGGACAAAATTGAGAACTCTCATCAATTGTGTGTGTGTGTGTGTGTGTGTGTGTGTGTGTCTTATATGTACATCTTTTAATGCCTAACATAAACAAAGATAATGACTCCATAAGAAACCTCAACAACAATGCTTTGTTTCTGTATATACCCATATTATAGGAATTATAACAGACAAATAATATAATTCCTTACTTTTAAATTGTGATACAGCACACACTTTAGAAAATTTGTGGATGGAAATGATAAGTTTGGACACCAGATGATTATGTAGCATTTCATTTTTGGATGAAGTAAGTAATAGTGCTATTAGTTTTACTGAGTTTTTGTCTTCATATTTTTAGTTAGTTCCATTTGATTTTGATTACTTTGAATGCTAGCAAAGCAGCACATTTTAAAATAAACCTTCTACCACTGAATATTTTAGAGAGATGAAGCATTCTTCCTTCCACACTGCTTTGTAGCTAGTGGAAAAGAAGTAAACTTTTCCTTGGGTGTATAAACTGGTTGTAGTTCTGATCTAAGACATGTGAAAAACTTGAGAAAGAAGCTGCTTGGAAATAAACAGAAAAACCAGTAAAGCAGCAACATTTTAATGAGTAAAGATGTAGCAAGAATCGGACAAAGTAGCAATTAGATTAGTGACAATTAAAACCCTGTAGCGAGGGATAAATATCTTTATTCATTTTTTGTTACTCTGAACTGGGACAAATTAAATAGTAGGCTGAGCATAATTGCTGCTTTTCTGCTTTGATCTCCTCCACTAATAGATTTGGAGTCTGTTTAGTTTTTTGAAAAGAGTGTGGGCTTTTTGACAATAAACAAAAAATTACAGCATTTTTAATTGGTGCTTGAAATCTTGTCGTGTTTCCACTGACACTTTGACACTGGGCTTCTGGCTCCAGACATAGCACAACATTTTCTCTGTGCAAAAAATAACTCCATTTCTTTTAGTTTTGCTTTCTTGTATATGAGACTCTAAATAAAATCTCAAGCATTGTTAGTTTAACAAGAACGGCACGCACTGAACTAGATGCAGCCTGAGCTGATTCATTTTTAAGTACCTCTTTGGAAAAAATAGTTTGTAATCTACTTGTTAATCAAAATTGACTCATCTGTTTCTCTTTTTATCTTTTTCCATTGTAGTCCAGAACTCAAGATTGTTCACAGCATGAACTAGCCAAACCTACATGATATTTTTAAGTAGGTGGGCAATCTGTGGTCCTGGGGCCACAAGTGATTTTCAAGTTCCTTTTTGCACAAAGAGGAAGATCTTTCACCTGCTTGATGTATATATATATATATATATATATGTATGTATGTGTGTGTGTGTGTGTGTGTATGTGTGTGTGTGTGTATGTATGTATGTATATATGTATGTATGTATGTATGTATGTATGTATGTATGTATGTATGTATGTATACACACACACATACACACCAGCATTTCTATATTGTAAGAACATTAATTTTAAGTACTTCCCCTCTCTATCCTTGGGAATCACATATTTCTATTTGTGTTTCCACTACATTAGCAAAATTTGAAGTAATGGCTTTCTTGAACTTGTAATGGTATGCTCTATGAAAGCTTCTTAAGAGTCTTGCATCCAGCTTCATCCTCTCTGTTACAAGCAAGAGTGCCTACACATCACACTGCCCTCCTTACTCAGTGCTCTGAAGCAGAGATGGTATTCAGCAGGTTCTGACCAGTTCTGAAGAACCAGTGGAGGAAATTTTGAGTAGCCTGGAGAACTGGTAAATACCACCTCTGACTGGCCCTACCCCCCATCTATTCTCTGCCTCCTGAGTCCGAGCTGATTGGTAGGAAATGGAGATTTTACAGTATCCTTCTCCTGCCATGCCCACCAGGCCATGGCCATCAAGCCATGCCCACCAAGCCACGCCCACAGAACTGGTACTAAGAAAAGTTGAATCCCACCACTGCTCTGAAGACAGTGGAAATGATTCTGCAATGCAGTAGTGTCACTCAGAGCTGTCTGAATACCAGGCTCTGTTTTCACAGTAGAGCTTAATTCATAATTTCATTTCATTCACACTAAAAATTAACTGGACCTTGCAATCTATCCGCCTATGCTTATTTAGGACCAGCTATATGACTAACTTAAATTGTATTCTAATGCACATAAGAAGCATAACAGCACAAGAGGAGGAGCCAACATCATGATGTTACATCGTGCGGACTCGACAGTCCGAGCCCACCGATGACACTTTTGCCCCTGGACAGTCCAATAGGACCTAAACCATCCCGAAGAGATATGTCAAAAATGGACTCTAATGCATGGATACATATACTGAAAAAGCACAATTGGGAATTACAAATGGTTTTTGAAAAGGTAAATAGTTGCATGAGTAAATTATCTGTGTGTAGGAGAACAAAGAATATAAGTATAATACAGTGGTGGGTTCTGGATCCCGTTGCAACCAGTACAGTGCAACGGGGCCCAGTATCCAACACATGAAAGCGTGCAGCGCGCGCATGTGTACTTACTGCCTGTGACACTCTGCAATGCCTCCATGATGCTGCAGCTGCTCAATGGAGCATCGTGCAGGCGTTGTACATTCTGTGCATGGAAGCACCAAAGAGCTCAAATACCGGTAAGGAGTGTGGGCGGGCGGGCAGGCCCTCCAGAGCACTGTACCAGAACAATACCCGGTGCTCCTGGCAGACACCAGTATGCCCATACCAGGGGTACCAGTCATAACCCACCACTGGTATATAATATCTAGCACATAAGAAAAATTGCATCATTGCTCAGGTTGAAACTTATTTGAACTTTACATTTGCTGTAGTTGCTGCAAAGTGATAACTGAGAGTGAGAGTTACAAAATTTGGTCTAAGGTGAAGCAATACTTACAATCATTTCCACTGCTGATCTCATCTCATCTCAGAAACATTCAATCAATACATTCTTAGCCTTGTGGTCCCATTAACACATCAGTAGCTATGGGGCTGATATGTCTCCATAGTATATCTGCATTTTTCTGCATTTAAGCCAACCTGAATTTTTAAAAAAGATTTTGTAAAACTATTGAACTGCTTTCTCTCATGATCTGATACAGTAATAATTTGACTTCAAATTATGTACATTTGTATTTCATTAGCTGTAATTATGCATGAACGAAAACTCTGGAATTTTTGCTCCTTTTTGTGATGTAATCCTGTCAGAATTGAAATAACTTTATTATATATTTGTAATGTCATGCAATTAATTATGCAGAACTCATAATTCCCGAACCTACTTTAATATATAATGTTTGCAGGTCTAAATTTTGTGAAACAATTACATTCAATTCTTTCTGCTGAGGATGTTCATGTGAAACCTGCAACACTTTATTTGCAGCCACTAGAAAGACATTTTTCATTTTTGAATGTTTTGTGCAAATACTCATATCAAAGGCAGGCATTATATTAGAACCTCATTCTTCTTAGGAGAAAGTACTGGAAAGGGAATTTCCGTTTGCAAAGTTTGTCATTAGCAAATGCAACTAGATCAGTGGTGGGTTTCAAATTTTTTTAGAACCTCTTCTGTAGGTGTGGCCTGCTTTGTGGGAGTGGCTTGCTGGCCATGTGACTGGGTGGAAGTATTCCTCCTCCAGTCATGTTGGCTCAGGAACTCTGGCATTGAAATGTGCAAGTCTTAAAGCTGTCAAGTTACAAGACCCTTGCACCCCTAACCCTTTAGGAAAAAAAACCCCAGGGGTGTTCAAACTTGACAGCTTTAAGACTTGTGGACTTCAACTCCCAGAATTCCTCCTCTCGCTCTTCATCTTCATGATGTGCGGACGGGCAGGGGGGAAGGAGCTGGAACTGGTTCTAAACGGCACTGTAGATTTGTGGAACCTCTTCTATAGAAGAGGTTAGAACTGGCAGGAACCCACCCCTGAACTAGATGTTACCTAGTCAAGTAATGACATGTTTACAACCAAATCACCACACTCACAGAGCACCAAGAAGATTTTAGCTCTGACCTCTTCACTCTGGCTGACTCCGTCCCGTATCTGGCAAGGTCTATGGCTGCATCATTTGGGAGTACATTTCATTCTTCTGGGCGAAGTCACAGAAAATTCATTTGAAAATCATGTCTGTCGTTAAGATTCTGGAAAAAGTGACACAAACGTTAAAGTAGGCAAAAAACTTTATTCTTGTAATTTAAGAAGTTAAGAAATTACAGCGGCTTTATCTCTCTGATAACAAATTGGGCTGTTCCCTAAGAGACTCAGGTGTTTTTGTACATATAGGTGACAGGAGATTACTGATCTTTAAAAGAAAAATGGAGTTGGGATAAATGGATCAGTTTTACTGGCTGTAATTATGGTTTATTTTTTCCAGATATAAATCCCTTCTGTGCTATTTCCTACCTGTATTGAGGAATGATTAAATGTCCACAAATAAATATGAGCGCATTTTTGCACATTTTCTCCACTGTACACATCTTTACATAGCATGTTCCTAAATGTTCTGGAATTGGTATTTGGTATTTATTAATATTTGCACACATAATTGTATTTCGCTTCACATATTAATTTGGAAATTTCAAATTGGAGCTTTTTTCTTAATATTTAAAGCAAACAAATTCCACCCTACTCCTAGAGGTGGAGTGTCAGTGACTCCAATGGACTCTGAGGAGAGTAAAACTTTTTTTTAAATCAATTTTCTTGTTGAAAGAAAACAATAGAATCCTAACATGCACTCATGCACCATTTTGGTGATTGAATTAATGCTTCTAATTGCATTTAGTTTATTGTCTCATATCTCTGGGGGAGGGGGTGAAATTCTGTTTGTTTCAGGCAAGACTTTGGACAGGTTGACATCTGAGTCTTAAATGCACTGTCTGACCCACTCTATGTCTGGCCAGAAGCATATTTTAATCACATCCTGAGCAATTTGCAGAAGTCTGCTCCTAAGGCCTTGATACAATAAAGGCCCAGTTGGTTATATTATTTCTAATTTGAGAAGGAAAATTACTCAACTGTTTGGTTTATGATGGTTCATTCTAGAAGTATATCATACATCAGGATAACTCTGTAGGTATTGCTAAATTT
This sequence comes from Thamnophis elegans, assembly GCF_009769535.1. NCBI lineage: Eukaryota > Metazoa > Chordata > Lepidosauria > Squamata > Natricidae > Thamnophis > Thamnophis elegans. Next base: position 52,047,075 of record NC_045545.1, read on the forward strand.
AATTCTTAATAACCCTAGAGATGAAGGAGGTTGAAAGTTATTATTCATTTGGCAGGCTAGAAGCTCTTCAAATCTGTAAAGCAAAGGGAAGCCATTTCAAGTGTCATCTTCCTGTGTAAAATTGGTTCTTTCTACTCTCCTCCAGGTTTATTTCAGTTCAGAAACAGACCAATCAGAAGTTTGAGTTTGATTTTGATGTTTACCCAGTGTGTTCCACCATTCTTTTCCTTAAAAGAGTGAGATGTGGCTGCAGAAGGGATGGTAATGAACCATAGATTTTCTGTTATTTATTTCTAATACTACATGTATTAGGTACATGTACAGTATTACATATATGTACTGTATGCAGAGAGTCCACTATTCACTATTTAAATCCACATAATTATACTCCTGCTGAGTAAAGTCAGAAAATAACTGCTACTGAGAACAAAAGAACAATTTTACAGAGGAAATAAACAGAATCTACATATGGCACTCACACTTTCCTTTATTTTATGTCCTCATCACAGTTACTATGGCTGTGATAGATGTTGACTGAAATGCCAGTAAGGGAGAATATCTGTAGCTCAGGGTTGAAACAACTAAGCTCCTCGGTGTTCTCTGAGTTTGGTTATTTTCTTGCAGACATTTCATTACCCAATCTAGGTAACATCATCAGTGCTAACACTCAGTTGTAATACTTCTGGTTTTCAACCTTCACAACAATTTTGATCTTTTGGGACAAGTGTCTCCTCTTTGTTTTCCTCTGTAACACAGATGTCAGACCTGTTCAAAAACTTGTTATGTGTCGGTAGAGACCACAGACAGATCCACCAGTCATGAAAATCTTTGTCTGGACAGGAATAACTGGAGCCTCACTGGTGTATGGCTATCTGCCTCATTTATCCACAGCCTGCTTCTATTGAGTGAAGTAACCATCCGCTGCCAGGGGCACATACATTGAAAGAACTGCTTGCAACAGGATCAGGAACAAGTCTCAAGGGAAAGGAGCCTGGTATTAATTTCACTGCCAGGAGGATGTTGATACAGTTGGACTGTTCTCCTGGCATCTCTCTTTCCTTCCTTTCTCAGCTTAGACATCACTATGTGGGAGGAACTAGAACTAAGAGGCAAAAATATCATGTCCCTCATAGACCACGTTGGACTGAAAAAGCCAATAACATTAAGGAAGTTGCTTTAAAAATAATAAGAATTTAAAGATTTCAAATATTTCTGAAACATTTTGAGGGCTGAATTCCTAGCACAGGATACTTAAACATCAATTGGAATCCATACTAGGGAATCGTCTTACTCATTCCCCCTGGAGCTACAAACTACCATTCTAGCTGCTTTGTCATTTTGATTTGGCATCACACACTTCCTTTCCTGAATCAATAACTCCTTTCCTGCATGGCTCAGCTGTTGAACTAAACAACTGCCATTTTCACAGGATCAGTTGTGGACTCCATAGAAAGCCTTATGTTTGAAAATAAGACAGAAGCCTGTCTGATTCTTTGAAGTAATCTCTTGCTTGATGGTAGGAAATGACGGTGTTTCTTCTCTCTACAGCCTCGACTAACATGGTCAGTGACAAAGGATTACAGAACTGGGGATCCAATGGTTGTAGAAGACAGCATGTTTTAGTAGTTCTTCCCCCTCCTCTTTTTATGGTATCTTTTAATAACAAAATAGCAAAAACTGGCAATAACCCCAGAGATTAAAAATATCTTTAAAATCATTTACCTTATTGTTAACAATAATGTATTTTTATAATTAATTTATCATCAGTGATATACTGAGCAATAACTATGCAGCTATTCCTTTTTGTTTGTTCTTTTTTTCTTAAAAAAATAATCTTGTCTAATTCTACTGTAGAGGCTGTTGATCAGTGATTTGATTCAACATTCCTATTATCAACTCAAGACAGAAATGCTGCCTCACCATTGTTCACTCTCCTTTCCAATTTAGCAAGCAAAATTGGGTTCTCATTTGGGAAACAAAGACAAATGGAACAAGGCAATCCTTAAAAACCAAGATGTAAAAGGAGCTTGCGATTAATTTTTGTTGTTCAAAATTGCCAGTGCAGGTCAGAACTCATTGATGTCAAATATTTGCAAAATAAATCTCCATTTATGAAAGATACATCAGAAGAAGAGGTGTGCACAAATTTGCTTTGCAACATGAACCCAGGTCTGAGGCTCAAGTTTTTATCTACTGTAGTTGTTAGCAGTTGGATTGAAAGGTACAGATTTAAGACCATCAGGACTATGATATTCATCTGAAGATATGAAAAACATCCCAAATGAGAAATATTGTATTACACAATGTAGCTATGATAAAATAAAAACAATATTTGTACATTATATATTTCAAATTAGAAAAAAAAATCTGTTAAATCTGATACTTTAAAACGTGAATCTTATTTGTAGATCCTCTCTTTGCTTCTCCTTGAACTGCAAGAGAAGTTGACCTGGAGAAAAAAAAATTACTAAGCCTTTCTTCCCTTCTACCATCTACCTTAATTTTTCAAGAAAACATCAAGATGAGTAGTGTTTTCACAGTCCTGGTCAGTGAGCCAGAAAAGAGGTTTGTATGTGTGAGGTGGGGGGAGGATGGGAAAGAGGTAACCCCTTGTTATAATTAATTATAACAAGAAATGGGATAGGATGTGGGGAGATGGAGGAAAATAGGAATAGATTATTGTTTATGTGCAGTTGAAAAAACAGGATATGTGAGCTCTTATAATGAAAAGAAGGAAGGAAGGAAGGAAGGAAGGAAGGAAGGAAGGAAGGAAGGAAGGAAGGAAGGAAGGAAAAGCATCAATGTATTTTACATGGCATAAGAAGGGAAAAGCATTGTCCCATACTGGACTCAATTCCCAGATTTCCTTGTTTAGCTGGAAATTTGGGAGTTGCTATCCTACCACATTAAGGGGACATGAGATTACAGAAAGCTGATATACCTGGGGAGACTGACCTACTTTTACTGTAGTAAGTTATTCGACAATCAGTCTTAACCAAATGATTTTCTTGCTTGATAATTATTATATGATAAAATAATTTCCAATATAACATTCAATCACATATTTTACTTCATTGTAAATGTTTTAACAAAGAAAATAAGTTTATTTCAGCTTGGCAAAAGCCTTAAGAAGCAACAAATCCCACATCAAGATTAATTTCCAGTTATATTAAACTCAGTATCATAAGCACTACGTGGAAGGCAATACAATTCTTTTCTTTAAATACATGTCCTCTTGGAAGCCTAGTGCTCCCATTTAACCACACTAACACACAATGCCTAAATAATGTCATAACATAGTGGTAATCTGCACACAGCTGTCATACAAAAGCCAGTTTGATGTCCGGCATTCTGACCAGTAAACAGGAGCCACAACAGCTTTTTAAGAGCTATGCATCTTAGTGGCTCAAACAGAAAGATCATTAAGACTGCTAAGAGCTCCTTTGCTGCCATCTAGTGGTTGTCCAGATATTTTTTAGCCCAAATCTAATTAAATTCTTGCTAGAGATAATCATTTTTTTTCATAACCTTGAAAGTCAGCAAGAGCATAGAACCACTGGGACTGAATAAATCTACTATAACTAATTCCTAATCTGCAGCATATAACTACCCTTTCGGTGAAGAAAGAAGACAAGAGGTTAAAAACAAGGGTGGGGAGAAGCTTTTAAGGTGAGGATTTGGAAGAACTTGTAAGCCTTCTATAATTGCAATGGATTTGTAGGAGTTATAGCTTGGTTTTAATCCTCATTTCCAGGCTTTTACTGTGCAGTATTTCTTTCTGCTTCTATATTATGTGATCCATAACTGCATAGAATAATCTCCAGAGAAGCCATTTTAAAAGCATATTTTAGCATTAATATTTAAATAGCAAGATCATTGCTATTAAATAATACAATTGGATTTTTTTTTAATATTTGGGGCCTACAAAGAAAAAAAAATAGTTTGCTGAATGCAAAACAAAATTCCTGCCATGAGAATCAAGACTTGCTTTTCCTTCTTTTGTCACTAGATGGAGCAACAGAATGCTATCAAAATATTTATCCATCTCCTAAACTGCTTTCTTAATCTCTGCAGTTAAAAAGAATTTTATCTCCTTTGCTGCTGTTTTAGCATTTAAACTGATTATCAAAATCAATGAGATTTGTAGAGCTGCTGCCCATATCAGCAACACGTACAGTCTTCTTGCAGTTGCTGGGAGGCCTCGCATTTGAATGGTGTTTGTGCCATAGGAACAAGAAGCAGGAGAAAAGCCCCCCCAAAAAAGGAATAAAAAAAGGAAATAGCACTACAAAATAATTTCTTTTTTTTATAGAGAAGACTTCACTTGAGTCTATAGTCTTGGTGATTAAGATTTTCAAACTGATGTGATAAAAGCATTTGCAATAAATTTAATTACTATCATGGAAGGCCGTTTATCTTTTCCATAAGAATAACACTGAATAATTCACTTGTATTTTACCTACAACAGGTTTATGAATTTCTTGAGGCAGAGAGCCTTCCATTATTGTGCACCATATATTCTTCTAGCCTGTACAAATGTGGAAAGTTATCACCCAGCCTTCTCCCAGAAAAATGAAATATCCTAAGAACTATTGAAATAGCAGAATATTATATTTCCCTGGAGGTGAAAAGGAAGAAACATGTTTTAAAGAGACAATAGCTCCCTGCAGCTTCCTGCCCCCACCCACTTTGTCAATGGGCCATTAAGATGGCCAAGCCAGTCCCTTTACAAAGTTTTCTCCCCTTCAGATCCAGGGAGATGGGATTAAGGCATGATAATACTGGCCCTTTACCCAACTCACCACATGGCATCTGAGATCTTAACCAAACCTGAATTCAAAACACAGTCTAGAGAGTTGCCCTTGCAGTCTGACAACCAATCAGGATACAAGATCAAGATCAAAGGCCAGAGAGAGCATAAAACCAGGGACTCAGCATCTCAGTCCTTCCTTCTCTTCTCTACCAACATTGAAGCATGTGATCACCTTTTTCTGTTCAGGACTCAAGCCATGTGGTCCTGTCCACCAATAAACCATCTTTCCAAGCAGCCTCCATGTCTCCAGTCTTTTCCGACACTTGGAGCCGAACCCAGAAGGACATTTCTTCCAACACAAATAAATAGAAATAATAACTATGAATACATTTTTTATTCTGTGTTAAGAATCGCCCTTCCTTCCTTCCTTCCTTCCTTCCTTCCTTCCTTCCTTCCTTCCTTCCTTCCTTTTACAGCATCCTTTCTTAGATGGATATATGATATTGAGAGGCCTTGAACTTCTTGTGACCCATTCAAAGCAGAACTGTTGAATATTGGCATCTTTTAAGTAGGAAAGATGAAAAGCAAAATGCAAGACTTAACATTGATTGATTGATTATGTGTCATCAAGGGACCACATAAAATTTTCTATATGACAATCTATTCCTAAGATGGTCTTTCAGACTTTCCAAGAATCCACTCATTGTCCATGAGTCCATCCACTTTGGATAGCATTTTGGATTTATATTGGTGATTAATTAGTAGGTGAAAATAACGAAATTATTTCTACTATATTGTTTAGTGACCATTCAAAGTTTCAACAGCACTGGAAAAAGTGAATTATGATGTTTTTCACATTTATGACCATTGGAACATCTCTATGATCACATGATCCAAATTCAGATGCATGTCAACTGACTCTTATTTATGACGGTTGCAGTGTCTGGGGGTCATGCAGGGGTGGGCTGCTGGGGGTTTGCAGAGGTTCGGGAAAACGTCTAGCTACGTTTCTGTGCAGTTTGGAGAACCCTCAAATCCCACTACTGTCTGGCTCCGCCCACTCCACCCCGCCTGTTCCAAGAGTCCCCACGCGGCTTGTTTTGGATGCAGGTAAGTGCAGGATGCACGCGGAGGCTTGGGAATGGTGAAAAATGAGCCTACCAGAAATTTGGGAAGTTCAAAGCTCCAGAGGGCTTCTGAAGCCTGGGGAGGCCATTTTCACCCAGGCTCGAGGAAAGCCTCTAGAATAAGGTGACCAGATTTTCAGATTGGTAAAGAGGGACACCATTGACCCGGGGAGGGGGGGGGGGGCTTGATTAAAATTTTTATATTTTGTCAAACATGACCCCAGGACACTGAAACCATCATAAATACGAATCTGTTGCCAAACATCAAAATTTTGATCACGTGACCATGAGGATGCTGCAACAGTCGCTAAGTGTGAAAATGGTCGCTAAGTGTGAAAATGGTCATCAGACACTTTTTTCAATGCCATTGTAACTTTGGTCACTAAATGAACTGTTTGAAAGTTAAGGCTAGCTTGCATTATAATGCCTTATGCTAGCTTACATTTTCAAGAGAGAGAAGCTAAACTCCTTGTTAGAATTGAAATAGAAATGAATAGAGTAGAGTAAAATAGAATAGAATAGTTTATTAGCCAAGTGTGATTGGACACACAAGGAATTTGTGTTTGGTGAATATGCTCTCAGTGTACATAAAGAAAAATAAAATAGTAAGATAGTGGGATCCTTGCTGCACCTAGCCTTCACTAATCCTCTCACTTTCATAAAAATCAGTAAAAATCACTCATGCTTTTTTATTTCTATTTATTATTTTGCTATGGCCACATATGAATATATATGCACATTCCAAACAGATTTTCTTACTAAACAGCCACCATTCTCATCCATAGGCCACTAAATGCCTCACCAACCTTTTCTGTATTCTTTCATTTCCTTCCATCCATTTTATTTATTTAACACAGAGTAGATTAGGCTGTCAGCCTTAGTCATTCTTCTAACATGACAACAATTCTTACCAACAAGGACGGTATTGGCACATTTTAGCTAATGCAACCTAAACATAACCAAAGCCTATTTCACTTCAAGTATGCTAACTTTATTCTATGCCTTCCCACGCATTACATGGCTTGAACGTTCGCGGATCGCCACCAAATTGCACAGGTGGTTGTTCTACCAGATGGACATCCTTACTTTTTCTCGAAAACGGGAGAGAGGCTGCCTTTCCTAGTCTAGCCCCGTAACAACAACCTTACGAGGTAGGCTGGGTTTTAAAAAAAAGTGAATGTCGGGGAATTCTGCAACTGCATCACCTCTTCGCTGCTCTCGCTTCCCAGGGAGCTCCCTTTCCTCTCACCAAGCAGCCCGTTCTCGGAACAAAACGGAGAGGCTCAGAGGCGGATACGCCTGGCAGTCGGTGGGGACGGTGCTGAGAGGGGCGTGCGCTGGGAAAGGGAGTTGCACGGTCCGCCTCTGAGCCTCTCCGCGCAGTCACCCCCTTCCCCGTCACGCCCCCCACGCCAAAAACAAACCACCAGCGCTCCTCCCGCTCCCCCACTCCCCAGGCCTGCAGCGCCTTTTCTTCCCGTTCGGCTCCGAGCCACCGTCATGGACCTCTTTTGGCTCCGCTCTAGGCACCGGCCGCCGCGCCGCCGTCCTCCCCTCCATCATTCCCCCTCCTCCCAGAGCACCACCGGAAACATGCCAACCTCAATACGAGGCGCCGGGCATTGCAGGGTGCAGAGGAAGCCAGCAGACAGACGGGAGACTTGGGGAGGGGGGAAGGAAGAGATCCCATCCAGGGTAAAAAGAGGGAAAAACGAAGAGCCTACCCTGGACGGGATCTCTTCCTCCCTCTCCCCCCCGGTCTCCCGTCTGTCTGCTGGTTTCCTCTGCGCCCTGCGATGCCCATCTGGGTTGGCTTCCTTGGACACTCAGCTGCCACCCCCACCCCCACCTTCCCTCCGACCAACTGTCAGTTTATTCTTCCTGCACGTGAAAGCGCTTTAGTCAGTGGAGTGTGTGCTGGGAGGAATCTCTCTTCTCCTCCCTGCACGGACCCACGGTGCCTGCATCAGAGCTCGGGTGGGATTCAGGTGAAGGAAAGGACTTTTCTTTTGCCGGCATCAGAGCTCGGGCGAGCAAAAGCAAGTATTTTAATCAGTGGGCTACGCGCAGGAACGAATATATCCCCTCCTCCCTGCACGCATCCACTGAATAAAGTGCTTCCTCTGGCCCGCCTGATCTCTGCTGCGGGCGAAAGGGAGCTGGGAGGACAGGAGATTCCTCCCTGCATGTGAAAGCACTTTAGTCAGTGGAGTTCGTGCTGGGAGGAATCTCTCTTCTCCTCCCTGCACGGACCCCACGGACACCAATTCCACTTATGGCCTCAGGTCTATTTACCAGTTAGAGGGTCTGGAATTGATCATTGCCAGTTGGGGGGCGCAGGGTAAAAAGAGGGAAAAGCGGATCTCTTCCCCCCCCCACTTTTTTCATAATTGTATTGTTTATTTTATTCTGCATTCAATTAAAGGCAAAAGAAAAAATGTTGCCACTGTTGTGGTTTGGACACTGGTGATCGGATTGCAAGAGTTATTCTTGCAAGAAAACCATCAAGTTCAGAGAACACCAAGGACCCCACAGTTCAACCCTGAACTTCAAATATTCTCTTCTATCAGTTATTCTTTTAATAATTCAATCCAGTATTACCTCTCTTTATTTCTCCCTGTGGCATTTTACTTAAATAATAAATAGTTCTGTCCAGTGGTGGGTTCCAGCTCCCGTTGCAACCAATATGCTGCAACAGGGCCAGGTGTCCACCATGTGCATGCATGCAGCACGCGCATGCCTACCCACTGCCCGTGATGCTCCAGCTGCTTGGTGGAGCATCGCGCAGGCACCATACGCCCCGTGCATGTGTGCAAATGCCCCGGTTGGGTCAAATAGCAGTAAGGAGAAAGGGTGGAAGGGCCCTTCAGAGTACCATACTGGAATGTACCAGGTGCTTCCAGCAGGCACCAGTACGCTCGTACCGGGGCGTACCAGTTGTATTCCACCACTGGTTCTGTCTCTAGTCTCTACACAAAACTTCCTTTATATGAAGAGCTATGGATTCTTCATATAATAGAGACTAGCATAGAAAATAATTGTTCAGTGGTTCAAAGATAATGCTACTTCATCTTTACATTCTGCCTTTCATAACCTTCACAATAAGACTCAGCTATAGCATGACTTCATTCAAAGTTACCTGCAAACTCCATTTTTTTTTTAAAAATGGCAATAACACCAAAATCTCTAAGAATGTTGTGCAATAATATATAGAAATGTATTTAATGTGCTCAAGAAAGACTTTAAATTGAGAACATGAGACTCTCACAAGATTTGGAGAAAGAATTTGATTGGAATGTATCTGAACCATTCTGCAAGATCACAGAATGTTTCGGTGCCTGGGAGGTTGTATATCATGTCTGTTTTTATTGATAGTTATTCGAATACAGAATTGTCCTCATTGAATTAGCATACATGCCTACCAACCAAACCAAAGTTTATGATCTCAGGAACAATTACATGTTAAAGATCACATTACATCGTTAAGATATCATCCCAAGATATAGAATGGATTGCTTGGAATAGAAATTAGGTTGCTGACGAGTGAATGGGGCCTTCACTGTCATATTATGTAGCATATTTCACTCAATGAAATATCCATAAAATACAGACTGAAGTGCATTTCAGCCTGTATTTTCACTGAGATATACTGTACATGTCACAAACTCATGGTACACTGCAGAAAGACACAGTTTGGTGGCTAAAAGACCATCTCTAGCATTTGAAGAAGAATGGAAACATTAGAAAATGGCCTAATTTCTGATGAGGGGAGCTGTCTAATTGAGATGGTAGAGATAAATACTTCAGGTTGCAAGGGAAATTATCCAAGGCACAGGAGAGAGCGAGAGAGGGAGGAAGGGAGGGTGGGAGAGGACTTGAGAAAATAGGCATCAGTGCCCATTTGCTGACTTTTCATGAGAGCTATTATTCTACAGAAGAGCTTCTCCCATAGGACGAAGAGAATGTCTCATTCAAGGAAGTTCAAATTAAACTGGACAAAGATTTCAAAAGGAGACTCCGGGGAGCAATGCAGTCTCAGGATGAGATGGAGGAGGCTGGGCCAAACAGCTGGATTTCATTACTTGTCCAAAAAGTTCACTTTTGCACTGGTAGAAAAAAGATACTGAGGAAGAAAGGGACGTGTGGGGATGGGGAAATGTCTTGCAAGAAAGTACAAACAAATATACAATGCAGGAAGTTGGCTATATATCAAGGGCCAAGATGGAACAACTTTTTCCCTCTATTGTTCAGTCTCCCTGTTTTCCTTTTGAAAGACTATTAATGTCACCAATATTGAGTGTTGTACAAACAATGCTACAGAATATCACTATAATGCGTGGATTTATAATAACACAACATGAGGTTTGTGATGGCTCTTCATCTTGGATCAATCGTGTGTGTATGTGAGTGTTGTCCTTGTTTAGCAACCACAATTGGACCAGCAACTCAGTTATTAAACAAAATGGTCATTAACCAAAACCCTTACTGTGCTTATGATCTTCCTTCAGTTTTCCTTCCCTGTACAGATCTGCAAAGGTTGTGAATAAAGTTGATTTTTTTCATCATCATCATAACTATATTCACTAGGGGTGCGGTGGCTCAGTGGCTAAGATGTTGAGCTTGTTGATCAGAGAGGTCAGTAGTTCGGTTGTTTGAATCCCTAGCGCCACGTAATGGAGTGAGCTTCCGTTAGTTTTCCCAGCTTCTGCCAACATAGCAGTTCGAACGCATGTAAAAATGCAAGTAGAAAAATAGGAACCACCTTTGGTGGGAAGATAACAGCGTTCTGTGCGCCTTCAGCATTTAGTCATGCCAGCCACATGACCACGGAGACATCTTTGGACAGCGCTGGCTCTTCGGCTTTAAAAAACAGAGATGAGTACTGCCCCCTAGAGTCAGGAACAACTAGCACATATGTGCGAAGGGTACCTTTAACTATGTTCACTAAACAAAGGCAGTTGGTAAAAGCAGGATTACACGTATGCATGTATGAATGAATCCAATGAATCCTATGTGGAACAAAGCACTACAACTCTTCAAAAAATGCATGCCACAACAAAACACCCCTGAAAACACCATGCAGAATTATCTTCTAATATGCCCAGACACTGATAGAGCCTCTCTTTCCCTTTTGCTTTCCATCCTCTCTGGCTCCTACACTAGCTTTTCCTTCACACTGCATCCTGTTCTCCCTCATTTGCTCTCAAGGTCACCTTCTCTGCCTGAACTGGATTTGTATGCAGTATATTGATTAATTGGCTCTAACAGTCCCCTGTTCAGTGAAGTTCCAGGATCAGCAAGTTTGGCATTCTGCTCCTTTCACAGAGAATGTTCCCTGCTCAGAGATCTCCCACCTGCCACACTGCTGACTTTCCCCCCCTCCTCCATCATAAGGAAATTTACAGTGCTGCAGCAAGAAGAGAAGCTACATGAATTTCCAGAAGCTCACATATTCTGGATCCTGCATTTTAAATCACAGCTTCCCCGTAATAAACATGCAAAGGAGCCCTGAGTTATTACTGTCAGCTTTATAACACTGCCTCTTTTTCAAGGTTGCTCAGCAAATGAGTCACTATCTCAGGAGCTGAATGCTAGACTTCCCATCCTACATTCAATCAGGTAATAACAATACATTCAGACACACCTGCTTGCCAACATTGCCTTTCTATAAAGAGGTCTTCCCTTCACTAGCACAACATCTAGCAGTATTAATTATTTTATTTGGATCACGGCCAACTTTTATGAGTTTCCTTTCTCTTTTTCCCTGGTTGTGGCGGCCCCTGATGTCCACAGATGAAACTGATACTGGGGGCTCTGCAAGATTTTTTCCCTGTTTGGCAAACCAAATTTATGAAAGACAGCCAGTGTATTCTTATACTAATAAACTCAGCCTCATCAAACACAGGTATCTTCCAGCAGAAAGACGGAGCTACGTGTTGATCAATGTTTTTTTTCATATACTTCTACCATGAGTCCTTTACACAAACATCACGTTGGCTAACAAATCCCTCTCTTCTGGCTTCTCAGCATAAAACCGGCTTGAGAACTGCAGAGACGCTTAAAGCAAAAGCATGATGCACACCTGAGTCAGCCGGTGGATAACAGAAAGCAAAGAAAAGCAACATATGGCCAACCCTGAGAATATCACTTTGTGTTTCTCAGGTTTTGCTTTACAAAAAAAAGAATGCTTTTGAGCTTGCAGCTGCAAGGAGCATTTTTCCCTCTGTTGAACCTCAAGGGCTTCAGATGATAGCACCTGCTAACTGCAAATCATCCGTAAGTCCCTGCTGAGAGGCAGAGAAAGAAGGCTGAAAGCCAAATTCACATTGTGATTGCATGCATCAAGAGGCAGTTTGGCTGGCCTGCATCTTTTGCAAATGTCTGGGTAGCATATACTTCATAACTGTGACATTGCTAGCTTCTCAACACAAGTGTCCTGCTTCCCTTACAATCGTTTGCTAAAGTCAAATGCCCTAGTTATTGTTGGGGGAGAATTGAAGGTGGGGCAGCTATACACGTCACCTTGAGCTTGTAAGCAAAGACAGGCTAGGAATCAAGTGTAGGCTTTACAGTTTATAGGATATGCTAGGTTATAATCATTCTGAATTAATTGAATAAAAAATAAACCTGTGGTACCTTTTTTTTTACCCACAGAGTGGTGAGTTTTGTGCATCAATTGATTGTATTATTTCATCTGCTTTATGCTTCTTCCCCCCCATTTGCATTAGGGTTATCAATCAATGGTTGATAGCTACATCTGTGAATGTATGTACCCACACACAATTATAATAAGAGTATTGCACCAATCAGTTATGTTCCTGATGAGCAAACACTTTTTGACATGAGATTGTAACACCAGTGGCAGGCAAAAAGGGAGCAACAAATTATATACAATAAGAAAATGGGGGAAATTTGCTTGATATGCACTGCACAGATTGCTGTTGTCCCGCTGTCAAATTATTATTAATGAACAGGAGTCAGAAGCTTTAAAGGTAACAAAAGTGCACATCTATATAATTTATTTTAGGTTCAGCTGGCAAAAGATTTAATTCAAATGCTTAATCTTCTCTGTGGTCACCTTACGTTGAAAAGAAAATGGATTTTTCTTCAGAAAAATCTGTTTAGCATCAATATAGTTACCATAAGTGCTAGGTTGAAACTTATTTGTTTCAATTTCTATATATGCTCAAGTTCCCAAATAGATTAATGCATTATTCTGCTTCTTTTATGTCAGTGAACTGTTTTTATTATGTTTGATTTCATTGTTTTAGACAGGAAACTGTTTTGTTGTTTAAATTTGTAGCACAATTTAATCTTTTCATTTTTACAAAATGCTGCTCTGGTATCATAAGACAGAAGGGTAATTACAATTAATTTTCAAGAAAAGCCTTGAAGACCTGGCTTTTTCAGCACACTCAGGAGCAACGTAATCTCTCATTCTGGCTGTATGGAATAATGCTTTCCCAACATTGTTTGCTAGCATTCTGTTGTTATCTGTTTGACTGGGATTTTCTTGTTATCATTTTTAATTTGCATTTATGATATTGGGTTTGCTGCCTAGAATTGCTATGGTAATTGAGGTGGCTTATAAACTGGCTAAATAAATATGTAAAATAGGGAAAAAAACAAAAAGCAATGTTCCTGAAATGACTTTATTACGTTTTAAAATAAAGAGATAAAAACTAAGAAGAAGGAATGATTAAGATTAAAAAAATAGATGAGAGGGGGAAAAAGTCAAGAATGAAAAAGAAAGCAAAACATGTACGGTATATTTACTTTGGAATCTTGGAATTTATTTGGTGTGCCTGGAACTGTACTTTTACAACATGTTCCTATAATGCTTAATTTTATAGATATCGAAAATTTTAAATCAGAATCAATGGAAGATTGATGCTGAGTTTTCATTAGTTTATGCTTTGCATTCTGTGCTAAATAAGGGGGAGGAGCCAAGATGACAACACACTAGCAGCTTCTGAAATAAGTTCCCAGCTTGCAACAGGACTTTCCACTTTTTGTTTAACCTGACAACTTGCCCACCAGTGGTGAGATTCAAAAATTTTTATTACCAGTTCTGTGGGCATGGCTTGGTGGGCATGGCAGGAGAAGGTTACTATAACATCTCTGTTCGCTCCCCACTCCAGGGGAAGGTTACTGCAAAATCCCCATTTCCTCCCAATCAGCTGGGACTCGGGAGGCAGAGAATAGATGGGGGCGGGGCCAGTCAGAGATGGTATTTACTGGTTCTCTGAACTTCTCAAAATTTCTGCTACCGGTTCTCCAGAACTGGTCAGAACTTGCTGAATATCACCTGCTGCCCACCACCCAGTGCCACCCAAGGGCAAGAAGAGAACCTGGACCAGCTCCAGCAATGTTACTGGAACTCAGCAATCTTACAAGGCACAAAAACAGATGACGGACCTCCCCACTGCAGAGTCAATTACACATGTGAGCAATAGGACTCCCTTCCTTCTCAAAGACTAATGCAGAGCCATAACCAGGCCACCTCTTAACTTTCCAAAAACTCTGCCAAAAGGATCCCCTGGAACAGAGAGCTAACCTCTTGGAACAACGTCATGGATCAACCCCCCTCCCCCAACTATATCACTAAACCTTTCCAGGAGGCTTTCTTTCTTTCTGCAGAGATATTTATATTGCAACAATTAAATGAAATTATAGCCAAGATGGGCAGCCTCCAACAAGCCTTGGATCTGTAAGTCCCCACAGCAATCAGGGGGTTAATGTGACAGGAGAGGTTAGCCATGTCCATATTCAGGCAGCTGGTGCCTCCAGACATCTGGAAACTGTTATGATAGGATTAAGTTGCAAACTATAGAAGAAAACCCAAATGGTAGTATTTTTATTACTTAATGAAAAGGAAATGTAACCAGAGCATGGCAGACATTGTTGGAACAATAGGCCACAGTTGGCAACTCTTTCCTCTGACAGATACATATTGGAATGTAGCAACCTGCTATATGACAAGCTTTATAGGCTGTTAGTTACTATTTCTCATCATTATAACATCTTCTACTGCACACCCATAAAGGATGCAGTAATCCATCTCAGGGCGGTATGATAGATGATAACGCTGCACCCCAGAGTTGACATGGTCACTAAGGAACCAGTTCTCTGCAAGCATTTCATGTTGATACAGGGCAGGTTTAATGGCACAATCATACATCATATCTTTCAGCTGATGGTCTCTATAAAGTAAAGCAGTGGTCCTAGGAAGCAGGTTGTTTTTCTGCTCTTTTATTTCTCAATCAGCTGCAGAGTCAATCTTAAGTTGCCACCATGGTTAAAATGAAAATTGTTATTGGTGAGATGCTGTCAATGACTAAGTACCACATAATATAGGCCATGCGTCCCATTTTCCAGAAGACACTTCTATCTGAAGGTGTTCTGTTTCTGAAGGACTGCCCAGTCTACCTACTTAAAGTTTTTTTTAAACAAAGAATAGCCAGAACTCAATGATAGAGCATATGTATCCAAAATGTCCTTTGCTTAATCCCTACTGTCTTCAGTTTCAGCCCTAAGAAGAAATGGAAATAACACTGCTTGAAAACCTTAAGAGTTACTGATGCTTAGTATTCACAACATTAGGCTAAAAAGATTGGTAGTCAGACTCAAAAAGTTTCTGTTGTTCCTAAGAAAGGAGAGCAAAAACCAGAAATTATCTGGATGGTAATGAACATTTGTCTATCAAGCAGGGAGGCACACAAGTCACTTGGTCACACTCCTTTCTGCTGTGGTGAGGGGTACTATGTATGCTCTGTATTTAATAAAGTTACAGCAGTTATTCATGTTCTCTCTCTGCATAAAATAACACATGGAAATTATTCAGACTTGTGCTTTCTTTTGGTATATTAAATGATTACCATAATAATATATGCTCTTTCAGCCTTCCATCTAGATTAGTGGCTCTTATCTATTGTAGAGTGGGGTTTCAAAGACATATTTGGGACTCAGTTGAAAGCTAAATACTTTCCCCAGAAAAATGCATATAAATGCATAAAAAAATTCTCCATAGAACTTTTGTGTGTGTGTGGTGGATATTGATATCCTCCACAAAGACAAACTCTAAATGCAACATCATCCTTTCTTGAATCAGGAGGCACTTTTCATGATCACTCTTGCCTTGTTTATCTCTTATTGGATTATTGCAACATGCTGTACAATGGAGCAAAGTCCAGTCAGAAGTAGTAGCTGGTCCGGAACATGGCCATGTGGTAGAGCCGTTAACTACATACAACACTGCTGGTTTTTAAAGTACTGGTAGTACATGTAGCTTGTAGACTTCTGAGTGGAACTGGGGCTTCTGGGTGGAATTCAAGATGCTAGTTATTATCTATAAAATCCTTCATGGCAAACGGTCAGGTTATTTGTGGGACTCACTGATTCTGATTAACTTTGCCCATCCAGTAAGAGCTAACTTGTTGGGAAACTCTAGGTCCCATCACTAAAGCTATAGCCCCGTGATGGCGAACCACTGGCACGCCTGCCAAAGGTGCCACGCAGAGCCATATCTGCCAGCATGCGAGCCATCAGCTCCAATGCTCAGGAGCATGCCAGCCAGCAGATTTTCAGCCTTCCAGAGGGCTGGGGGAGGCCTATTTTGACCTTCCTAGGCTTCAGAAAAGACTCCAGAGAATGGGGAGGGCAGAAAACGGGCCCAGCAGGCCTACCGGAAGTTCAGAAATGATCTGTTTTTGGCTTCCAGAGGGCCTCTGGTGTGCTGGGGGAGGCCGTTTTCTCCCTCTCCAGGCTCCAGAGGCTTTCCGGAGGAAATACCAAGCTCGGCTTGGAGGCGAGTAGTGCGGCGCATATGGGGAGGGCGGAATGTGGGCAGGTTTGTGTGCACATGTGCATGTGGGGGCGCCCTTTGCATTATGGGTGCCGGCACGCATGTGTCCTATTGCATGTGCATGCTCACATTTTTTGGCACCCAACAACAAAAAAGTTAGCCACCACTGCTATAGCCCATGCAGGATCCAGGAGATATATTTTTCCTGTTGCTGAGCCTGCACTATGCAACAGGATCCCCTTTGAGATTTGAATGTCTACATATCTGATTTCTCTGTGTAGAAAGAAGGTAACATGCTTTCTGGGAAAAGTTCTCTTGATAGGGATTTTATTGAAATAATGTCGAAAAGATGGAGACAATCTTTCAATCTATGCAGTTGTCTTTTCCTTAACGTTCCCTAGCCTAGATAATGTCAATCCTAGACAGTATATTTTGCACAATTTACACAAATTAGCACAACCCTAATTTCTCATATCTGTCTATACTTGCTCATCAGTGAATTCCCAAAATTCCTAAAGAACCATATATGGGAAGAAGAGAGTTTTGTTCAAATATGAGCTGAGAGTTTTCAGGACCATTTGTGAATCATTACTATGAAATACATGTTCCCTCTTTGATGATAGCTCAGTAATTAAGGTGTCATTAAAAAGGACCCTTTGCCTTTTGCTCCTCCTTTGGCTTGGCAATAATCAGGAATTACATGTGGTCATTTACAGATGATAGTTTCTTAATCTTATTTCTGCATAGTGCTAGAATCATGAAAGAGCTAGTTAACCTTAATATTATTAGTAGTACTGCTTTATAAAGCCTTAGTAAGACCACACATGGAATATCCATGCATCCAATTTTGCTCACGGCATTACAAAAAAGATGTTGAGACTTTGGAAAAAGTGAAGAGAAAAGCAACTAAGATGATTAAAGGCCTGGAGATTAAAACATATGAAGAATGGTTGCGGGATTTGAGTTTGGATAATCTAGAGAAAATAAGGACTAAGGGGTACATGATAGCAGTATTCCAGTATTTGAGGGGCTGCCACAAAGAGGAGATGGTCAACTTATCTTCCAAAGCATCAGAAGGCAGGACAAGAAATAATGGATGGAAACTAATCAAGGAGAGAAGCAACCATTAAGGAGCAACTTCCTAACAGGGAGGACAATTAATCAGTGGAACAGCTTGCCTTCAGAAGTTATGGGTGTTTCGTCACTAGAGGTTTTTAAGAAGAGATTGGACAGTCACTTGTCTGAAATGGCTTCAGCAGAGGGTTGGACTAGAAGACCTCCAAAGTCCCTTCCAGTTCTCTCCTGATTGAAGCTGTTCTGCACATTACTAATCTATACACTTATCAGATGGTTTCACCTGTTTCACTTTCCCTCCCAAAACATATTTTCACTCGGATATCTGAAATTAATATTTATAGCAAACTCAAATTCACCAAATCTTACCATTACAAATGGCATTTTGTTCATTAGACCAGCTAACTGAGCATACAGATTTACTTTTGTAAAAATTTATCTAGATTTCTCTCTAGCCTCTCAATCTAGTCTCAAACATGGGTGGATACAACTTTCCTTTTTGGGATATTTTTAAAGTATGTTTAGTTTGGTTCTCTATTTTTGGATATATGCCCAGTGTTTCTCACTCCCCTTAGGTTTATAATTTTTATATTCTGCAGCATATGTCAGATTAATTCTGTCTCTGCCCCCAACCTACCTCCAGATTCATGATTTGTCTTCCCAGTGGAAAATAGCTGCCCACCTGTATACATGAGAGAACTGGATTTTTATGGATGTTTGCCAGTTGAAACTGCTTTATGGCAGCCAGTACTGCTCACTTCAGTAATAAATGCAAAACTTCACTGCAATGACTCTCCAAGGGAGCCATTGTTTTCCTCTCTATTTTAGGCATGCCAGAAGACTGCCTCTAGTTGACTAGATTTTTTTTAAAGCATTCACTGTGGAGATGAAGGCATTGAGATGGAAGTACCCAGGGGAAATAGACAGATAAAGAAGGGTTACAGAAAGACCAAGAGATGTAATACTTAAGTGGATCAAGAAAGAAGGGATGAAAGGGCCTAAGCTTTGCATTCAAATAAAAGCATGTGAATTTCACCAAAGCTTGTCACTGTCAATAAATATCCACGAATAGTTTCAGATGAATAGAAAGTAGTGTGTTTATAAACTATTTTTAATTCAGGGGTGGGTTCCTGCCAGTTCTAACCTCTTCTATAGAAGAGTTCCACAAATCTACCGTGCTATTTAGAATTGGTCCCAGCTCCCTCCCTCTGCCTGTCCACACTACGCTTGCCCTGTCAGCCGCTCACTGATTGGCTGGCTCACCAATCGCCCCGTCGCCTCTAAGAATCCTATCTAAACCTTAAAGTCTTAAAGCGGTCAGGTTTGAACATCCCTGGGGGTTTTTTTTCCTAAAGGGTTAGGGGTGCAAGGCTCTTGTAACTTGATGGCTTTAAGACTTGCACACTTCAATGCCAGAGTTCCTGAGCCAACATGACTGGAGGAGGAATTCTGGGAGTTCAAGTCCACAAGTTTTAAAGCTATCAAGTTTGAACATTCCTGGGGCTTTTTTTCTAAAGGGTTAGGGGAGCAAGGGTCTTGTAATTTGACAGCTTTAAGATTTGCACACTTCAATGCCAGAATTCCTGAACCAACATGACTGGAGGAGGAATTCTGGGAGTTGAAGTCCACATGTCTTAAAGCTGTCAAGTTTGAACACCCCTGGGTTTTTTTTCTAAAGGGTTAGAGGTGCAAGGGTCTTGTAACTTGACAGCTTTAAGACTTGTGTGCTTCAAATGCCAGAGTTTCTGAGCCAACATTTTGGTTGCTAAGCAAGAGCGTTGTTAAGTGAGTTTCACCACATTTTACAAGTTGGCCAAGCACACCCAGTCACATGACTGTCAAGCCACTCCCACTCAGTCACATGGATGGCAAGCTACTCCCACCTGGTCACATGGATGGCAAGCCACTCCCACAAAGCAGGCCACACCTACAGAAGAGGTTCTAAAAAATTTTGAAACCTATCACTGGTTTAATTCCACAAAATTCAGGAAAGAGTCAACATGCAGCTGAAGTAACCTGCAGTACTACATCCTAACCACTGTGCCACCTCGGTTCTATAATCATAGAAAACAGAAAAAAGGGGTAAAGGGCAGAATCTGGGCCTTTCTTTTACTGACAGAACTGTTCTTCCCTCTTCAGCCTGCTCTTTTCTTGTGACCAACACTCAATTTAACTAGATGTTCAAAGTATCAATACCTCTGGAGAAAGTTTAGGAGACCTGCAGACTGAATTAGTCCATCTTTTGCCCGGCACTACATGGTCTGAGTGACAGCAGCTCTGATTTCTTTAAAAAAAATAAGTTTCAACAAAAGAAAACATGCAAAAGAGCAAAAAAGGGGGAATAGGAAAAGGAAAGGTTAAAGAAAAAGCAAAACCAGGAGTGCAAAAGGAAAGAAAATGAAGAAAAAAAGAAAAAGGGAAAAAAGAATAACTTCCAGTTGTCTTTGGTACAGATATAGATAATAAAATACTGTGATCCCTTATTCCAAAATCAAGAATATTATACAATATTTCTATACATAAACAGTTTTAATAGTGAAATACCAAAATCGAATTTTCATTTCACTTCTTTTTAAGCAAGAAGTCAAACAGCAGTTTCCAAGTAGAAACAAAGTTAGACAAAGTCTTTCCTTTAATCAGAGCAGTCAGTTTTGCCATTTAGCTAATTCCGTTAGCTTCATTGACTGTTCTTCCATTGAAGAAATGTATACATCCTTCCATCTCTGTGCATACAAGAGTCTCACTGTTTTTGTCACTTATAGAAACAAAGTCCCATATTTCTGTTCAATCTGTTTATCCATCAAACCTAAAAAGAAAACCTCTGGTTTCAATTGTATGTTTATCTTACGAATTCTCTGGATTAAGATACATATGTGATTCCACTATTTCTTAGCTTTGTTTCATATCCACCACAGATGATTGAAATAGCTTCATACTTATTGCATTTCCAACATATATTTGATACTCCTGAAACATTTTTGACAATTTATCAGACATTAAATATATATGGTGCATCATCTTATAAAAAATTTCTTTCAAATTATAATTCAGTATAAATTTCAAACCTTTACTCCACATATTCTTTCGTTGATCAAGTACTATATTTTATCCAAAAAAATGTCCACTTGATTGTATAATATTTAACATGTTCATTATCAGTAAAGTTTATATATTTTAGCAATAACAGGTTCATCATTAGTACACAAGTCCAGTTCAAGGTCAGTTTTCTTATCCAGTTTAAGCCTTCCTATCAACTGAACACAAGCAAACCATTGGCAAGTATAACCTTCCATTTCCAACTCTCCTCTTGATTTCAGTTTAGGTGCTCCTTCAAAAAAAGCCAATAAATCAACATAAGTCAACCAAGTTGTATAAGTATCATTTCTCTTTTTTAAAAACTGCTTCCTGGGGTGACAGCCATAAAGAAATTTTTGGAATCAATATTGCTTTATACCTATTCCAAGTCCTCCATATGGTACACCTAATAAAATGATTATTATAGTCTATATTGACTTTGTCATACCATAAGTAGCCATGCCACACAAATCTCAAATCATGTCTTTCCAACCCCAGCAATCTCCTCTTCCTCAAAGTCACCTAATCTTTCAATCCTACCAAACAACAAGCAGCAAAATATTGCTTAAGGTCAGGTAATCCTAGACTATCTCTTTCTTTAGTATCTTGCAACAATTTATATTTAATTCTTGCTTTTTTATCTTGGCATACAAACTTGGGAATGTCATTTTGCCATTATTTAAATGGTCCCTCTATTGCCAAAATTTGTATTGCCTGAAATAAGAATAACATCCTAAGCAGAAAATTCACCTTAATTACTGGATTTTTACTCAGTTGTAATATGTCTCATCTCAACAATTTTTTCTTTCTCTTAATATATATGTTGATATGTATTAATATTAGTAATAAGACTCAGAAGAGTTACAAAAAGAGCTGAACAAAGCAGGAGAACCATTTGGCTTTAAAATAAACCTGAGGAAATAGTCAGATTATGCTTAATAAATTCACCAATGAAAGAACAAAAATTATATCTGGAAAAAAACTAGATGTAGTAGAACATTATATGTACCTTGGCCAATGGATCTCAATGGAAAGTGATACAATACAATAAAGGAAATTGAACAGTGTATTAAATGTGATTGGCAGAATGGCAAGCTAAGCATAATTTTCAAGAACAACCTCCCCCTATGCCTGAAGAGAAAAGTTTTCAATCAGTGTGTCAGGGTTCCAAGTAACACCCCCAATGAAAGAAGACTCCGAGGTTTGAAGTTCCTCAAAGTTCCATTTTATTAGAGATGTCATATTGGCACATCTGGGAAAACCCAAATCTGAAAGCTTCCAGGTTTTACACACCCAAAAGAAAGTCCAAGTTCCAAACCAGCACCCACATGTCCACAATATGGTCCAATCAAAGCACAGTCCCAACTGGAGATTCCTCCCAGTCACACCCCTCCAGGTGCAGAGCAGAATGTCCTTGACTCTCAGAGAAAGGAATGTTATTATGGCTATATATCTCCCCAGCTCAATACATACCCCCTCCCAGTTTCTCACGGACTAAATGTGGCAGGCCTGAAGATCCAATGCCCAAGATGGCTTCCAGTCCTGACACAGTGTTTACTACCTGTTCTAATATATGCCAGTGAAACATGGACATTAACCTCACAATTGATACAAAAACTAGAGTGGTGCAGAGAGCCATGGAAAGATACATACTCGGCATCACCCAACAAGATAAAAAGACTTGCACATGGATTAGAAAATAAAGAAAAGTATATGATATCATCAAGAGAGTAAAAGAATTGAAATGGAAATGAACTGGTCACATAGCAAGAAAAACTGATGGCATGTGGCCTCAGGCAGTTATAGAATGGGTCCCACTTGACAAAAAGCATCCACAGAAGAGACCTAAAACAAGATGGATGGACAATATCAGCAAGAATGGCAGGCCCAAGTGGCAAATGAAAGCTCAAGACCATATTGGTTGGAAACATGCAGAAGAGGCCTTCATCCTGCAGTGGATACACAATGGTTAGGATGATGGTGATGATGATGATACATTACTATAACTGTTCCAAAACTGCATACAATTCATATTAGACAGTGTGATCCCCAGATATGTAACTTTTTTCTCAATTTTAAAGTCTTTTTCATCAGAGTATATTGAACTTGTATATTCGTATTATTGACCAACATACATATTTCAGGTTTTAGTTTGTTTATTTTTAAAACTGGCTAATACACCTAAATCCTTCAATTTCTTCATTAAGTGTCTAGTCCTATTCTGAAATTCTTGTAAAATCAAAACTAAGTCATCGGTGAAAGTCCTCAGCATAATTTTTCTAGTTACTGTTGTTTACAGAGCCACACCAATCAGGACTGCAGTAGACAGAAGAAAGAAAGACATTCCCACAATCAGGAATGACAGAATCTAATATCAGAAATGCAGATTTGCCCAAAGATAAAGTTGATTCATACAAAAAACCCTGCTTAAAACACCAACCAATAATCAAAGCATTTTTCTCCTGCTAGTTAGACAACTCCCAGTATCTACATCAGCTTTTTAAAATAGTAATCCCAAAATACTGAAAATCTCCAAAAGAAAGTACAAATGTATGTCTGAAGAAAGCCTCTTTTTGGCTAAAGGACTAATAAGTTATAATAAAGTGTTTTAGAAATGGGGGTGGAAGGTCAGTTCTAGGGTGCATTTTTTCCAGCGAGGCCACGGCTTCAAACTTGCTGTAAACTCATCCTCCCAGCTGATCAATTCAGTTGATTGCAGAAACCTCATTTCATGATCCTCTCACAAGGACCAGCTACCCAGTGGGTCATTTCTGAAATTCATGGGTCCAGAGTATTGTTCTTTTTTGGGGGGATACTAAACCAGCTATGAGGTGGACTCCCATTCCATAGGAACTCTTCAGCAATATGTACCCCACTGGAAGACCAACTGACAGCAGTTATTTTGAGTGTATCACTGTCAGCATCAGTTGCTAACTGGAACTGGTAACCCCCCCCCCACCCAAGAAAAAAACATCTTAAGATGCAAAGGAATACATACAAGATATGTGTCCTGCCTCTGAGCTATGTTTTCTCTGCTGCATGATATTAATGAATATAAATTATGTATTTCAGTCACAAAATAGCATAACTGTTGCCCTTTGAGAGTTATAATTTTCAGCTGTGTGTGGTTGTTTCCTGATATATTTCTGATCTGAAATAGCCATGGGGTTATAGATTTGGCAGGAAAGCACATTGCTGAGATGAGATTGCATATTCATATGCATAACAGAGAGAGGGCAAAAGGTACCAATGCACCACTTTTCAGATGGTTTGCATAGTTGAAATGCTGAGAATGTAAAGGAAATTTGGAACAGGAGTGTTAACTCTAGGGAACATCACCACTCTTTTTCATCCCAATGACAGTTTCTAGTATGAGCACGGATGAATATTATTACTCATTTGAATCCTCACATCTCTTATCCCCTGCTGTTAGAGGCACAGACATACTTTGTGCTTGACTCACCCCTAGTCCAGCCTACTCAACACTTCTCATGTGTAGGAATAGTTGACATCCTCTTCTCGCATAGCTGTACTACCCATTGCGTGTTTTCTAGCTTTGATTCAAAGATACTGTTTTTTGACCTGACCTGTCTTAAAAAGGTCTCTGGAACTTCTTCTCATTCTTGTAGTGATCCCAGATGGTTACAATGCTTGGCATAACATTCCCTTCCTTTGGCTGATTGGCTGCTGTGTTCTCTGCTAATCGGCAGTAACTAGTTGTGTTCTGTTCTGTTTTCATTTTGTTTCATTTTAAATAATCTTGCAATTGGTCCAACGATGGCCTGTGAATTCAAATATTATCCTCAACCTTAGAAACTCAACCTCCAGCCAACGTTTTTTGGTCCTGTTCAGGCAGGATAAAGTATGTTTACTTTCCCAGCTCACAGTAGTGTACTGCAACTCTTTTTTATTTACTTGGTTTTAAATGGCAATGTGGGAATATTGATTATATGAAGCTGAACTATAAGTTCTTTCTTGTTAGAAATTTTCTGTTGACCTAACTGGAGAGTAGGAATCAAACATCAACCTCTTCTCTGTTGGTTTGATTATTGTCAGAGCTATAAGGCTAACATAAGGGAGGGGGGATAGAGTAGAAAGGATCAACATTAAGATAAAAGGAGGTTGAGGGAGCTATCCATGTGTGGAAATATCTGGGGAAATCAAGAAGGGGCACATGGACTAATGAGGAAGGAACAGTCCCTTAAAGGAAAAGCCAGGCTCCATGCAGGGGTCAACCAGCACACCTGGGAAGGGTAAGAATGATGAATTAGGTCTTGTAACATTCATAGTCCAATCTGAGTACCAACTTGACCCCATTGCTCTGTAATACTTATCCAACCTTCCCAGAGAAACAACATGAAGAGCAGATTCCATATCTCAATGATTTAGCTCTACAGCTCATTGATGGCCATAACCAGAAATCTAGTTGGGTAGGAGAATAAAAGCAGAGACATCTCATTCATGAATTACATCAGAAGGTTTGTCATTTTTTTTTTATTACAGGAAACATAAGCTTTCTGACGACTCAAGAATTTGAATCCTTTTGAGTGAGGGCAATCTGGTAGCCTAACTTGCTGGTTTCCTTTGCACTTCATTTTGAAATTCTTCATGGCTGTTTCTTGGCGTGCTGTGTTATAGCTGTACTACATTTAACAAAAAGTAATAGCTGTATTACATTTAACAATTTCATATATTTATTTACTAGTATTTACATCACGCTATTGTACTTAGAGCTGTCTGTTAGTAACATACAAATGAAATTCCCAACTTGACCCCATTGCTCTATGCTGGCTGAGGTATTCTGGGAGTTGAAGTCCACACACCTTAAAGTTGCTAAAGCTGAGAAACATTGGTATAGCCCTGGGAAGGCAGTGAAAAACTGGAGCGCATGCAATATCAATGAGTAACACAGGCAGACAGATTAGTTGTAAAGTCATCCTGGAAGATCCGTCAAGCATATATATCAACCTTTTGATTAGAGCGAGGTGAATGAATGTCTATCGCATGTGGCCTAGACACATAAATAAATCATATTGGAAACATTTGCATACACATGCATTGCATCACAGAAACAAATCTATTTCTGTAGTACTGAATGTATGATAGCTCAAAGGACTGATCCGGGCCAAATTGTGCACATGCTGTACTTATAAATGAACATTATCAGAGGGACTGCAACAGGAGCCAAAGTGGCCTCTGAGAACAAAGAATTGCCTTCTTTATTAGCATTTATTCTCTTTACCTTTTGATGATTTTAAATGCCACAGTGGATAAAACTGCAGACAGGCAGGGGAGATGCCCCCACCCCCTGCTCTTCCCCGGCACAGAATTGTATATTATTGTTCTCTGCCTTTGGTTGCATCCCTGCTGAAGGCTTTTTCAATCAGGCTATAAATATGCATGCGGGTAATTCTAACTGAAAGCCACCACTGTCGGAACTGGCATGTGTCATTCTTTTGGCATTAATTCTGCAATTACAATGTTTCCTATAATTACATAATAGACTCCTGTGACTCAGTGGCAAATGAGAAAGAAGAAGGGAGGGCAAATTAAATGGTGGGAGGGGTTTATATCTCTAAGACGGAAGCGCGTGCCAGTATTTGCATGGCCATATAGCCTATTTTCCGGAATACAATTGTTTTCTTGAAGTCCTCTATTCAAAGGCTCAGTCTAGTCTAAATCCAGTCTGCTGATAAAGAACAAGAGGAAGGAAATTACTACTTGGCTAAAAGTCTAAGGCAATGGGTCACCTAGCCACTGATTTCTCCTTATGTCATATTACCTTTTGCTTTAAACTGTAGGAATTACTTCTGAACTTAGTTGTGTGTGTATGGCCCACTTAGACAATAAGTGTTTTCTAAGTGGTTCATATTAATTAAAAGTGAAACACAAATGGAGTATGTAGAATGCAGCCAATTCTATTCAATATGCTGGCTATTGTTTTCAAAACAATCATCATCCAGTTACAGTTTTCAAAGAGTTTCCAAAGAAAACTCTGTATTCAGCATGTTTTTAAAATAACTGGTCAACCCCCATCAAATCATTAAATAAATAGATGTGTTCCTTCCATAATATGTATGGAAATTGCTAGCCAATATTCTGTACGATACATCAGACTCAATAGTTCTGATTTTTACTTCAAAATTACTATTTGAATTATTGATAGATAACGGATGCTGCATCCTCCTCCAAGCATTGCTATTTTCACAGAGTGACTTACTGCATGCATGGCCCTGTTTCACTAAACATGCATTCCAATAATGCCATTAAAACTGGATGGCAAAATATTGAAAATTGGAAATATTGTTTTTCAGTGTATCAAAGACTTTTGCATATTTAATCCAGTTCAAAAATGGATTAAACATTAATGTAAGATTTATTACCACCTGCAAAGCCTTAAAAACAAGCTTTGTTTTTTTTTTAAAAAAAGGCTATACTTCTTTTCAATTTCATGATGCACCTCTACAATTTTCTGCAACATCAGTAATGACATTTTGACATTCTTTTTCTTTTTTCTTTTTTGCTCTGTCTTCAGCATGATTTGCCTACAGCAATAATCGGATTGGCCATGGGATTTGTCCTTTGTGATGTCATAAGTGGAAGTCCAGCACAGCAATGTCATGAATGAATTCATGCACTAAGACTTTCCTAGACAGCATGATATCATAGAAAGAGAAAAACAAAAAGAAGGCAAATGAAATTGCAAAAATCAATAGCTGAGAGAACAAAAAGTATGATGTAAAATAACACAATAATATGTTTCAACAATCCACCCCTGCAGAAACAAAGAAGATAATCCAAACAAGATGATGATGTAATGCTAATATACATTGAAACTAGATAAGTATTTTTTTTGTTTATGGTGAACCAAATTACAGAATTCATAGTAGTTGATTTGTATTGATTCTAACTAGTAAAAGCTTCACAGATCTAAAATAACCATTTCTCTACAAAGCTTTTATGTTATAAATGGGCAATAAACGTTAGCAGCAACCAAGCAGGAAGAAAAGACACAATGCATAAATTCCTGTTAATCCAAAGGATAAATTATGTATCATCTGACTTAGAATCGGTTCCAGGCTGCTGGTTTTTTATGTTCTTTCTCAAGCTCATTTCCAATTAAACAGGCATATATTTTTTTTAGAAAAGATATGTGACGAATCCAGCAGTTCCAGAAGGTTCCACTTTTGACTGCTATTGAAATTTCTTGGGGTCTGGTTCATTCTTTTCACTGCACACAGATGTCTGTGGCATTTCATAGCGGGCTGCAGAATCTGGCTTCTTTCCTGCTAAGCTTTCCCACTGGCATTTTATTTCTGATCCTTTTATTGTTCGTTTGTTCCCACTCTCGTTTGCTCAATGGTGACCCCCCTGGAACCAATAATAGCATGTTTCAAATGCCTGATTAAAACACTGCAGTGGAGTAAATCAATAAGCATTGGAGGCTGAGAACATAATAAGTATAATAACCACCATTAGGGTAACGAGTTGGGAAAGTGAAAGCGAGGCTGGTAATATTATAATTATATTAATCTGGTTCGATCAGTTTCCACCTCAGAGGTTTGTCTGCACACCCTCCCCTTAAAAAGAAAAGAAGCACAAAGAGCTTGACATATAGATAGATAAACCAAGAATTGGTTTGTCTCCTGTAAAATCCAGGAATGCACACCAAGAAAGAGGGGGAGAGGGAGGGAGGGAGAGAGAGAGTGAGAGAGAAGAAAGAGAAAGAATGAATCATATTATGGAATCACACCCGATTCTCATGCAGCCCAAGCCACATCATCAGTGAATACTCTAGAATGCAGAATGCAGAATGCTTTCATATATAGTACACCCACACAGCCAAATAAATATACACATAAGACAGAAGCATGCAGCTAAACACTCCCACAGGAAACATATGGAAATATGCACGCCAAATGCTACCTAAGGCTATCAAAGAAAGTCTTTGGAGAATAACTACTGCTTTATGAAGTTGGGAAATGGATTGGGTAATGCATAAGCATGGATCCTTAGGCACAACATAGCATCCCAACCAGCATGCTAACAAATAAGGGATGCAGCAAACCTAGATATTCGCCTGAAATATTTGTCAGGGTGTGCCATACTTCCAACCACTTAGATCAGTGGTTCTCAACCTGTAGGTCAGGACCCCTTTGGGGGTCGAACGGCCCTTTCACAGGGGTCGCCTAAGACCATCGGAAAACACATATTTTTGAAAAAATACCAAAAACATAAAATAATTTTATAGTTAGGGGTCACCACAACATGAGGAACTGTATTAAAGAATTAGGAAGGTTGAGACCCACTGACTTAGATCTTTTTGTGCTTGGCAGAAAAAGGGATGGCTTTATTCCCACTCATCTTTGTATTCTCAAAGCATGGGGAACTTACTTTATTGCCCTGCTGTGAGATCCCCATGAGCTTCAGTGAAAGGCAACGCATGATGGAATTTGATGAAAATCAAATCAAATCAGATGAATGTGCGAGACTTCCCCCAAAAAGTACTAACTTGAAGAACGGACATTGGTTTTTCTTTGTTGGAAGTATATAAAAAAATGTGATATGGTCATGTGATTAACTGGTACCTTTTTGAAATGACATTTTAATGTACTGTGTATAGGTAGATTTATGGGAAAATGTCTGAATGCTAAAGATGTTAGTAGGATATTGAATTATACAACAAAGCTTTGGAATCTGTTTATCAGGAATTTCAATTGTATGAAGCAGAGGAAGGGAGCTAAAAAGCCATGCAGCTAATCAATCCAGAAATGGTTTGCTACCGGTTCGGCCAAACCGGTAGTAACTTGGTGGCCTGGGTTTAGGGGTGGGTTCCTGCCAGTTCTAACCTCTTCTATAGAAGAGGTTCCACAAATCTACAGTGCCGTTTAGAACTGATTCCAGCTCCCTCCCCCCGCCCGTCCACACATCATCAAGATGAAGAGCGAGAGGAGGAATTTTGGGAGTTGAAGTCCACAAGTCTTAAAGCTGTCAAGTTTGAATAACCCTGGGTTTTTTCTTATAAAGGGTAGGGGTGCAATGGTCTTGTAACTTGACAGCTTTAAGACTTGCGTGCTTCAAATACCAGAGTTTCAACATTTTGGTTGCTAAGCAAGAGCATTGTTAAGTGAGTTTCACCACATTTTACAAGTTGGCCATGCCCACCCAGTCAAATGAACTGCCAAGCCACTCCCACCCTGTCACATGGCTGGCAAGCCACTTCCACCCGGTCACATGGCTAGCAAGCCACTCCCACAAAGCAGACCACACCTACAGAAGTGGTTCTAAAATTTTTTGAAACCTACCACTGCCTGGGTTGCTGGAACCAGCAGCGACCCAGGCCTGCCACACCCCTGAACCGGTTCTCTCAGCAGTGCCATAGGTGGTGCCATCTTGTTTTTGCCTTCAGTGGATGCGCAGAGCAATTTTTGTTGCACTGTGTCGGTGCGCAATCCTTGAGTGAACCAGCAATAGCAGCAGCCAGAATCCACCCCTGAATCAATCCTTGACTTACTAACACAATTGAGACCAGAATTTCCATTGCTAGTCAAAGCAGTTGTTAAATGCGTTATGCGTGTCTTTATGATCTTTCCCTCCACAGTTGTTAAGCGAACCACTGCAATTCTTAAATAAATCATGTAGTTGTTAAGTGAATTCACCCATTTGCTTGTCAGACATCAGCTGGAAAGGTTGCAAATGTGGATCACATGATCCTGGAATGTTGTAACCATCATATTATACATGCTAATTGCCTAACACTCAAATTTTGATCATATGACCATGGGGATGCTATGAAGACTATAAATGTGATGACTGGTCATGTCATTTTTTTCAATACCATTGTAGCTTTGAATGGTCACTAAATGAATGGTTGTAATTTGAGGATTACCTGTATTGAGAAATGGGGAAAATGATATTATTTCCAGATATTAAGGAATGTTTTTTGGAAATCTGCCTTAGAAAAGAAAATATTTTTACTAGTCAAAAAATAAAACGTGTGCTATTTGATATTTTACAATAATATTTTCTATTTATTATATCATAGTACTATACAGTATTAGTAAATCAGAGACTATTGATAAGTTTAATATATAAGAAATATTTTATAATCTTTGGTTTCCATTAATTTTTCTTTAAGTTTAAGGATTACTTTGTTTAATTGTGAGTTTTGGTTATTTTGTTAATATTTTGTACTTTGAAAAACAGCAAACATTTTTCAAAAATTAACCATGCCAGATTCTGCTTTAGCTTTTAAGTCAAGACAAAACTGGTAGGTACTCCTATCTGCTGGGACACAATTCTGTAACCCAATCCTAGGGCAACAATAACAAGTTTGGTTCTCTTCTATATGAAAAATATTTTTTTTAATATTTTTTTTTATTTTTTTTGTTACATAAACAACACATGCCCACACCAGTGGGGGAAAAAAAATCAAAACACAAAAAAGACAAAAAACAAAAAACAAGGCAGGGGGGGGAAAGAAAAAAAAGGAAAAAACACAACAAGTATATGTTATAAAAAAGTATATCAGCTGGTTACAACATGTTTTTGTGCATCTCTTCCATTAATTCATATTAATTCAAATATCTTAACTCAAATGTTTACCATATTAACATCATCATACCTCCACTTTTAGCTGACTACAGTTGTTTAAACATCCTTCATCCTTAACTATGCCAAAGATTTAATCCATAACCACATGCTAGCATTTCATTTACTTGTTTATAAAATCCTCCATTAACATCAAATCCTCATATCCTGTTTTAGCTAAACATCCATAATATTTAATACCAAAAATTCCATCCTCCATATATATAGTTTATTATCATTCTCCTTTCTTTATGTAATTATATCGTATATCATAGCATTTTCCCCATATTAGTTAAGATTTAACTGTATATAGTTTTATTTTATTTTTTAATAGTGATAATTATTGTGATTAATAACCTTTATATATGGTCCAAAAATATTTCTAACCTTCCCTTCTCATATCCAATTATTATTTATCATATCAACTCCACATTATATACATTACTATTATTATCAATTATTATTCAACTATGTCTATTACAAATGAAATTAATTAGGTTTAGCTAATTTTGAATTGTATTCTTCCATCTATCAGCCTGTGTCTCTCCAATAACAAAACCTCCTTAATCCTGTTGCCATTCGTGGATCAAGTTCTCCAAACGTCTTTATGAGCAAGTCCATACAAAAAGATCTTTGCACCTTTTTGCTTAAGGTGCCTCTCATATAATGCTGCCGTCCTCCGTTTATTCCCCCTTTCAGCTTGTCTTTAATTCTCAGTGGTGGTATCAAAAGTTTTGCAGATGATATTTCATAAAGTATAAATTCTTTAATGCTTCTCATTCCTCCTACGCTCTGTCTTTCGAAGTAAGTCTTCTGTGTGGCTGCCCCCCCTTCAGACATTCCATCTTTTTCTCCCTTTGAGGTAAACCAAATGCCCGGAATATCAGCAAATTGAAAATCTTCATCTCTGACATCCTTCGTTTGTATTTCAGGAACATTCAAACATTCAACATTCGCATTTTTTTCTTCATATTTTGTTGCTAGAAACAGCAAATAATCCAGCTTCCTCTCAAATCTATCGTATGTGGCAGATAATTTTTGTAGTGTGGAAAAAATCATTTGAAATGAATCATTTGAAACTTGAACAGACACCATCTTTGTACGCAGTTAGTATTTTTCCTTTGGAAACTCTAAGGTATTTGCAAGTAAAAACAAGCTGGGAGCTGTACAATCTTATCTGATCTTAGACCAATCCAGCCAAGCAATAAAAGTGTCAAGTTGTAGGGAGCCAAATTATAGTAAATTGGTTTACAGCCCACTTACAGAGGGTCAGAGGAGATGTTGGAGTAATCTTTCCTTTGTCCATGTAAATAGCATTTAAAACATTTAAAAATAGGGTAACCACCATCCATAAACCAATAAAGAGATCAAAATCGCCACTAGCTTCTTCTGTTCTTTGGTTTCAATTAGCTTAAATTTTTATGCGGACCGTCTTTCTCTGAGTAATAAAATCACCTTACCAGCTGGAAAACACTTTCGCCATTCTTTGGGACTATCTGCAGTTTCGGTTAGCTTACAGCTAATCCAGAAGTCACTGGCAAAGGAGGTTAAATTCCAAGCCCCCAGGGACTTTGCGAATGTCTCTGGGGTCACTGGATCTCCTCCTACCTTTCACTGTCTCTCCGGGACAGCTTGGGTTCAAAAATGAACCGTCCAATTCCTTCGGAATAGGGGAATTTCAGGAATAGCCTGAAAATCCGTCTTCTCACTGCTAAGCCCCGCCTTCTTCCTATATGAAAAATCTTCAGGTAATTAAAGCATGCTCCTGTATCTGGTCTTAACGATATGGGACAACATTTGTCTTACTTTACAGATGATATACAATCCTTACGTGAAGAGCTGCCCATCTTTCATTGAAGGCATTCTGTACATGAGGAGTAGTCCACTATTAGTTGTTTTGAAAATGGGGAGCCATAAGAAGGGACAACAAGGCCTTGGAGTTGTTTATCAGCAATTTATGCATTAGCACACTGATCAGGCAAGCAGATCACCTATTATATTTGGGAAAAGCAACTTTCCTCTGTTTTGTAAACTTCAGAAAAGATAGTAACGAATCCTGAGATACCTCTTTCATATGTGTGTCGCCCACTTATCCATCTCTCAACACAGTAACAGCAGCTATAGCAACACGAAGGTGAGTGGGGGAAACTGAGCTGCTTAGTGATAGTTACATCAAATGATCAATTAAGAGTCATCCCACACCTCTGAACAACTGAGTTCATACTGGAAGAAGATCATTGGAGAGTTCTAGGCAATTCTTCTACTATTTATGTTTATGTATTCCTAGGATGAGCATAGATGGTTTAATAGCTTATAAACTCCAACAGAGAGCAGGTAAGTTCACTACTCCCACTCCAGAACTCTAAGAACAGCCAGTAACCTTGATGTTCACAGAGCCCACACTTCTTCGTGTGCTAATTGGAGTCTCAGTCTAATCAATGTTCTTATTCAGAATGTTATCAAAATTATTCTATATAAAGGAAGAAATTGCTAAACCATCACTTGGTTGTTATCACTTTTTTGCCTTGTCCAGATAATATCTTGAAGCAAGAGGCACTGAAGGTACTGAAAGCATCTGTCACAAAAACTACAGAGAAAACCCATAACAAAATTCCTCATATAGCAGGCCAATGCTCTGCAGTACAATTCAGTTCCTTCAGAATTGGTCTTTATCTGCATTGACTAGCTAATGCCAAGTGTTAAGCTTATGTGACCAGGACTGGTAGCACCTTAGGGACATGTATCTAAGCTGCTATCAGAACTCTTTTCAACTTCAGAAGTTTGTTGAGATGAATAGCTATACAAATTCAATACATGAATAGCAACTAAATAAATTTGTGGCATTATCCAATTCTCTTTATGAAGTGGAATTTGGGATTGGAAAATAATATCTTCTCACCCACTTTTTATTGCTGGTACTATATAATACAAAATAGTTGCTTATTTCAAATCTAATTATTAAGACTTATTAAGAGTTCTAATTAAGATGGGTGAAATCGCAGGCCTATCTAGTCAACCAAAAGCAAGGCTTCAATGCAAATGGTCCCCAGAAAAGCAGACAATTGGTACCTCTATAACTAAATTATGTGAAGTACGTAGGCGTTGAAAGTCTTCCGAAGTGTCAATCGCTACAACTTTGGTCTTCTGTACGCCTTTCAGGCTACAGTCTGCCATCTGACTTTGGTCTTCAGAACTTCTTTCTCCAAAATGCCTTATCAGTACATAGTATCTTATCAATAATTTATTTTCACTAATGCCAGTACAGTACTTTTCTTCCTCTCTTTTAGTTCACATGAATCTTTTCCTCTGTGGCTAAGGAATCCCAAAGTGGCATGAAGCAGTCCCTTATTTCCCATAAGGTTCCCATTTTACTTGCAACTTGAGAAGAATTCAGCTAGATCAATCATTCACGATTCAAAGGAATAAGTGGAATCTACAACAAAAGTTTACAGTGTGTCCTTAAATCCTGAGTATTTTTTTTCATTGCAGTAGATGGCCATATATTTTTCTAATGTACCCCATTCTGTTTCATTCCTCTCTAACCAAGGAATTTGAAGGGAAGGAGTCAAAAAAGACAAGATGATGCTTACACCCACGCAATCACAACAAATCTACCAAAGATGGGACTTTGATCACATACTTGTCACCATCCTGATTTCTTTTTGACCATTCTTTTAGACAATCCTATCCCCATATTTCTAATTTTCTTTTTTGACCTAAATTTGGCATTGTGTAATTTGAGGCTAAGGTAAAGGTTTTCCTCGCACATATGTATTTGCTGTTCCCGACTCTAGTAGGGAGTGCTATCTCTATTTCAAAGCCGAAGAGCCAGCATTGTCTGAAGACTTCTCCGTGGTCATGTAGCCGGCATGACTAAACACTGAAGACACATGGAACACTGTTAACTTCCCACCAAAGGTGGTCCCTGTTTTTCTACTTGCATTTTTATGTTCTTTTGAACTGCTAGGTTGGGAGAAGCTGGGACAAATAATGGGAGTTCACTCCATTATGTGGTGCTAGGGATTTGAACCGTTGAACTGCTGACCTTTCTGATCGACAAGCTCAGCATCTTAGCCACTGAGCCACCGTGTCCCACCTTTTTTGAGCTTATATTTTGAAGCTACTAAACATTTCATAGGTGTTTATTTTTCCCCACTTCTTTTATTGCTGGGTTTTTAGTAATTATTTCCTTCTGCTAATACTGATATCCCCTGCAAGCCTGATAATATCTCCCTCTTTTTTAATGTGGCCTTGTTTGCTGTTGAGTGTTAAAGGGAGCAATTAATGATTAATGTTATTTTTCAGGTTTTATTTTGAAACCAAAACAAAGAGGAAACAAATCAATGGCTTTTAGAAAAGTAAAAGATATTTAATTATTTTGATCATCAGAATTTTCCTACTTTCAGCCTTTGGAGAGAGAGTTCAACTGTTCAAATGAATAAAGATAATTGTGTTTATGCTACCTATTCATTCCTCAGAAGACAATTCTTGCATGAAATGTATTATCCCAATCCTCCCTCCCCCAATGCCTCCCTTTTAAATGACTGCTTTTCTCAAAATTCCCTCCAAGGAAAAGGATGATAAATCCTAACAGATTTTATATACTTTGAGGCTACCTTTGAAAGAAGGGAGAAAATGCTTTTTTACTATCAGACACTAAAGGACATGGTGGCTCAGCGGCTAAGATACTGAGCTTGTCAATCAGAAGATCAGCAGTTCAGCAGTTCGAATTCCTAGCGCCATGTAATGGAGTGAGCTCCCATTACTTGCCCCAGGTTCTGCCAACCTAGCAGTTCAAAAGCATGAAAAAATGCAAGTAGAAAAATAGGGGCCACCTCTGGTGGCAAGGCAACAGTGTTCCATGCCCCTTCAGCATTTAATCATGCCAGCCACATGATCACGGAGATGTCTTCAGACAGCGCTGCTCTTTAGCTTTAAAATGGAGATGAGCACTGCCTCCTAGAGTCGGGAACAACTCGCACATATGTGCAAGGGAAACCTTTACCTTACTAAAGGACAACTTAAGCCTGCCTCATGCATGGCAATAGGATAAAGGCAAGCAACATGGGGACAGCAAACATTTGGGGGGGGGGCATGTTTGTGCCACACTTGGGTGCAAGAAAGGAAATATCTACAGTTTGGATTGCAATATTGGTTCTGTAAGGTAATTAAATTACTTTCAGCTTGCTAGCTGATCATTTTCTCTATCCTGAATTTGACATTGGCTCTAAAGCATTACTCATCTCCTCCTGGAAATATATTAGATCAATCTTCAATACAGCAAATGCAAGAGTCAGGCCATTTTGATGAACTCAGAAGAAAATCTTTTTCCCCTTCCTGAATTTAATACACACCAAGGACATTGAAGCTCAGAAGAATGAAGGGTGTTGTGCAGAAAATGGAGGAATTCTGCCCTACAGATCTAATTTTAAAGATAGATTGTTTTCAGGATTATGGAGGAAAGGATGTAGACTACACAAGTAGCTCCCCAAGAAAAAAATAAAATCAATACTTAATTCGGGCTTCATTGATTTGTGGTTTGCACATTCTGTCTATTCACTTTGTTTTGAGGGGATTTTATGCCCCAAGATTAGCAAGGTCTGCTTTATGGAGGCTATCTCTATTAAATGACAACAAGTGCACTGAAAGTAGAAAAATATAGAACTTTTCCTTAAATTAAATGTGGATTGAAAAAGGAGCACACACCATTATTTGGAAGGGATTTTACCTCTTGCAAATATAAACATGTCTCTCCTGTTCACACATACACACACACACAGGGGGAGAGTGGGAGAGAGAGAGAGAGAAAGGGAGAGGGAGAGTGTATGCTGGTGCTCTGTTTAATTTCTTGCTTTTGCCAGAGAATATTTCATTTGGTGGTCTTCTCTCTGTTTTATTGCAAAATAAGCTCCCTGAGAAGAATTATATATTCTTGTGTCCTTTCTTCCAGATTCAGTGGGCGATTTAGCACTGTGGTGTCTCAGAACAAACCCCAAATCTGATAGTATGAAGAGAAGTTGCAAGGGATAGTGTATATGTGAGAGAGGGGCGGGGGAGCGATATTAAGGAGAATTAAGAGAATTAAGGAGAAACTTCCTAGCAGTGAGAACAATTAACCAGGGGAACAGCTTGCCTTCAGAAGTCGTAGGTGCTTCATCACTAGATGTTTTTAAGAAAAGAATGGACACCCACCTGTCTGAAATGGTATAGGGTCTCTTGCTTGAGCAGAGGACTGGACTAGAAGATCTCCAAAGTCCCTTCCAGTTATATTCTGATTGAGAGAGGGAAAGAGAGAGTTACATGACATCAAGACCTGGCTTATCAGCAGATATATAAAGTGAATACATTATTCTGTGCAATGTGTTACCCTTATGACATCATCATGGCTTGTTTGCAGTTGCCTAGGCAGTTGCTTAGGATCGCTCTCAAGCCCTATGCCCCATTTACTTTTTAGTACCAGACAATCACTGTTCCTCCACGGCTCACAACTTTGCTCTCTTCCAATTTAGAGTGAAACAAGAGTTAGATGTACCAAGACTTCTTTAGATATAATGCATTTTTCCCTCACAAAAATTACCCTGCTACTACATGACACTGTCAGTTCTCCTTCACTAGAAGTCTTCAAAGAGAGGCTGGATGGTAATCAGAGATACTCCAGTGGATCCTGCACTGAGTAGGGGGTTAAACTAGATTACTTTTAAGATACATTCCATTATTAGGATCATGGAAAAGCCCCTTATCTGAGGCTAACTGTCAAGTTAGGGTAGTTCAGGTAGTCTTTGACTTATTACCGCAATTGACCCCAATATTTCTGTTGCCAAGCCAGACAGTTGTTAAGTGAGTTTTGCCACATTTTGCAACCTTTCTTGCCACTTTGGTTAAGTGCTTCACTGCAATTGTTAAGTTAGAAACATGGTTGTCAAGGGAATCTGGCTTTCCACTGACTTTGTTGGCCAGAAGTTGCAAAAGGTGAATACGTGATCCTGGGTGGGACACTGCAACCGTCATAAGTATGAACCAATTGCTAGACACCCAAATTCTGATCATGTGACCCTGGGGATGCTGCAATGGTCGTCAGTGTCAACAATGGTCATAACTCACTTTTTTAGTGCTGTTGTAACTTTGAACAGATACTAAGTGGATAGTTGTAAGTCAAGGGCTACCTGTACTGGACTAATCCAACTTTGTACTTTTTGTCTGGAGCAATTATTAAAATCAGCATTGTGTAATGTAGCTTAGATTCTGCATGTTTATAGAAATAAACAACTACAGTATTAGATAATCAACAAAAGAGTTCCTTCAGATGACTCATAACATTGCTCTCTCCGGGACTCAATATAGTTTTGGTGCACTAATATTTCACTAATCCCAGCAAACTGCCTTTCTGATCTATGATCTGGGTCTGTTCCATCTTGATTATCCATCCCGGCAACCACATATTATCTCTAATGCCTTATCCCTGGAAGTGAGAAGTTTATCACAGGCACTATTATGTCAGGGAAAAAATAATAATTCCTATCTACCTTTATTTATGGAAATCAACAGGAATAGTCAGATTAATAAACAGAAGAAATGTTAATTATCCAAATAAATCTATCCTTTAAATATTTTATATTATTTTGACTACTGATAAAAATTTTAGAGAGATTGGTTTAAAAACCGAGCTGTTCCATTTGCTGCTCTAACAAAGGACACAGTAGGAGCAAATCCTTGTGTTTTCATACAAATAAAAAACTATGATGTGGTCTCCAGGTCAGAGATTGAATTGGAAAAAGAACTGAGAGAGTTACTCAGGTTGTGATTCACAAACATGTCCTTCATAGGAAGAGCGGAGAAGAAAATGCACTGGCATCGGTGTTAGGACTAGACCATCAACTAAGGCTTATCTGAACAGACAAAAAAAACCTATTGTACAGGTGAGTTTTGATGGATAATTAAATGCACCTAGTATTTGCCAAAATGTATCTCTATTCCCAGCCCATATATGATTGGTTGACATTTTCTGTTAGTTAGTGAAATTTGTTAGGAACAAGGGTGCAAAACAAACAACAATAGAATCTCCAATATCATGGTCTTAACATGGTCTATGTAGCAGAGTTCCTCAATCTTTCCAGATTTGTGGACAGGCGGCGGTGGGGATGGTTCAGTGTAAAGCAGTAGGCAAATATGCATGTGTGAGTGCAGATCCATTTGTATGACTGGCAGGTGACACACCCACTGCTCACACAAATGGAGCACACTCACCCGCCACTTACATGGCCCGGTTCTGAACGTCTCAGGGCCCGGTAATG
Organism: Thamnophis elegans; assembly: GCF_009769535.1. NCBI lineage: Eukaryota > Metazoa > Chordata > Lepidosauria > Squamata > Natricidae > Thamnophis > Thamnophis elegans. The sequence goes on from NC_045545.1 coordinate 52,086,789, forward strand.
GGCCAGAACCCAGGAGTTATATCATGTCCTACTACAGCAGGAGACTCCAAACTCTGGCTTTTGGCCTATTAGAAACTGGGCAGTACAGATGGAGCTGAGCAGCAGGTGAGCAAGCAAAACTGAAACCATTCTCTCTCCCCTCTGGTCCCTGGAAAAATGTTCTTCCCCCAAATTGGTCTCTGCTGCCAAAAAAGGTTGGGGGCTGCTGTACTAGTTAGAGAACACACCTTGGTCAGCACCATGCATGTGGCAAAATAGGCAGCAGCAGCAGCAGCAGCAACACTAAATGGATTGCCAGTAATTCTCTTTCAGCTCAAGGGCTAGTGAACTTCAGCCAGGGGAACAGTCCAAAAGCAACAGAATAATTCTTTTCCTGCCCATTTGTCCTTATAATGTGTCAAGCTGAGAGATCCCAAATCACTGAATCCTTCAGTAATCTCTATGGGTGTGATAAGATTTTGCCTAGTTCTAGACTAATGCTTTTAGCATTATGCCACTTCACACTCCCATGGAACACTTAACACATGTTGAGGCCCACCATGTGCCTACATCTCCTCTCTTTTCTTTCCATTCATTTGTCCCTAGTTTGAGGACAAGAGTGGGCACTGCCAGGCAACCCATCTGTCTTATGTTCTCTGTCAGTTACACTTGGGAAGTCTTAAAAGAGTTGTTTTCTTGCCTGGATAAGCTCACTGTAACAAAACTGCCTGAAACCTACCAATGTTCCAGCTAATCCTGAAAGCTTCCATTTTCCAGGAAGCAATCAATATAACATAACGGTAAGCGGTATTGACAGGGAAAGGTATTTCATGCTGGAGGAGAGGAACTACTGCTGTAGAAGAAAGACAGTTCATAGATCCCCTGTCCGACAGATCTGTTTGAACGGATTTCATCTCAGAAATAGCTTTTCGGGTATTTGTGCCTCCAGTCAGGAATTATCACAGATCACAATGACCGAGACACAGAGAGGAAAGTTTAAGCCCTTTAGATTTTAGCAGGGAAATTATGAATGTTTTTAAACCTCTTCTGTGAAAAACAGTGGGCTGAGCAAAAATGTATTTGAATTGTTCTCTTTGAAAAGTACAATTCAAGATTTGGGTCACGTGAATTAGGATTTCTGAGCATTTGCTTATGGGGTGATAAATGGGACATTCTCCTAACATGAAATGATTTTGATAAATATTAAAACTTTTTCTATGCTTACAGTACATTTTGTTTCACTGAAAAGGCTGTGTTCAAAGTTACCTTCTAAGGCACGTACTCTTATCCAAAGGTCTGTAGAACTGTGCAGGAATTGAAATCAAAATGTTCCAGAAAAATGGTTTAGCTTCTACTAGAACCGTGATGGCAAACATATGGCATGTGTGCCACAGGTGGCACGCAGAGCCCTTTCTGTGGGCACACAAGCCATCGCCCCAACTCAGCTCCATCATGCATGCGTGTGCACCTCCCGCTGGTCAGCTGGTTTTTGAGTCTGTTGCACATGCGTGGGAGGTGGGACACATGCGTGAGATATGCATGCATGAGTGGGCGAGGCACATGCACAGGGGTCACATGCACATGCATGGGGGGCAGAAAGCATGAGGGGTTGTGTGTGCATTGCATTATGGGAGCGCGTGCACAAACATGCTTTTGGCACTTGGCACCGAAAAGGTTAGCCATCACTGTCCAAATAGGAGAATACCACTCTCTACTGCTAAATATTTCAGTAATTTTCCTTCCCAAGATACTTAGGATAGAGGGAAAGAGAATAAGAAGAGAAAGACTTGAGTTGCTAAAGTTCTTTACATTTCCAAGGGATTTTGGTGCTTCTCAAACAAGTTAAACAAAGCAGGTGTGTCAATTCATCTGTGCTGAAGCTGCAATAACGAATTGCCACTTGAAAGAATGTAAGCAGCAGTCACCAAAGTATAAGTATTTAGAAGCAGCGTTACTGGATTCAGTTAGAATTATTCCCAAATAACGGATAACTGTGATGAATAACCTTGTAAACATTTACCTCTGAGTAAGTGCCACTGAATGCACCACTTACTTCTAAGTGAGCATGGTTACTGTTAACACTTAATGGTTTCAAAAATAGAGCATATGGCTACAAATCATCAGGTCTGTTATTAATTTACCAATCCTTCATTTACGAGCTCAACCTGCACACAATGAATCCATTAATAAAATACATTTATTTTGCTTGTTGTGACTTCACGTTTTCAAGAAGGTTGGCAGGGAGATGATATGTTCAGAATAAGGTTAATATCTTCCTTTGCGGAACCTAACTGCATACCTTTGCAAACCCAGTACCTATTAACATTCAAAAATATAATATATGTTTACTAAATAAACACAAAGCATGAACATTTTTGAATCTTTTTTTTAGGAATCAGGATGCTATTGTTATATGAATAACCTGATGGAATGATACTGATGGAATAGAAGTCTGGGTAACTTTTCAGAAGACAAAGGGATGAAAAGTGTATTTCTAGATATTCAAAGCACTTTTCCAGCTTGGGAAAATGCAATCGACACTTTAAGAAAACATATTGGATGTTTATTCCTTTGTGGAATGCAATTGAAAGAATGTCATGTGGATCTATTGGATGTATTTGTAACACAATTAGTGGCAGTATGTTCATGCTCAGAAAGCTGGAAAGAGGGAGAAAGAGAAAAATGTGAGAAGTTCATTTATTCTCTAGACCATTTTGTTATTAATGTACTTTGGAGATCTGTGATGTATAATGATGCACAAAATGGTTTATCTAGCCAAAATAATATCTGTGCACTTAGTAGCAATGAACAACTATTTCTGGACATTTTATGAGGGTTTTTTTTAGTACTGTACCCTTCTCATTTGGGCTGGAGTCTTCCAAATGAGTCTTTATGAGTGGTTCTGTAGATGGAGGCAGCACAGCATTAGAACTGTGTAGCACAGTCATTTAAGGCTGGACTGTTCTTATATTTTAAGGAGTACCTTAAATGGGGCTAGAGGGCATTTAATTCAATTAGAGATATTCATATTATGGTGCACAATATCCTAAATATAAATATAGTGTGTAATCTAGGGCTAGATTAAGAGTCAGCATTTTACAAATATTGCATCTACATTCATTTTGCTAATCAAGCTTTCCTTCAAAGTTTCATGGGCATTTTAAAAACCCCAGAAACTACATAAGATTTCTAGAATAATCAATATGGGAGAAAATCAAGGCCAGGGCTCATTTCAATGCTCGTATCTTCAAAAAGAAAATAGTGATTGCCACAGTACATGTCAGTACATGAAGCTGCAATGGATTTAAAATATTGGTCCTCCAGAGTGGAATCATGCATTATAATGGCACTGGCTACAACATACGCCATTTTCAGTGGAAACAAAGCTAATCAACTTAAAGAAAAGAAGAACAGATTTTTGTTGAATATGAAATAAATCTTTTTTTTTATTAAAAAGTTTTTTTATTAAACACACATTAAAACATTGGACACAGTGTAATCGTACTGGCAATGTCTTTGTCATACATATTAGAATATAAAGCTAAATATTATAACCACCATGCTTATTTACGGTTGGTCTATTCAGTGTTTAAAAATATAAGGAAGTTGTATTTCCATCCATGTTGCTTTGTTCATGTCTTATACATTTTCACTGTTATGATTTCATACACAATTCTAATATCCATTCTATAAATCTTAGTCATTGCTTATTTGAGGTCTTTCTTTTTGTGTTCCAACCATCAATAACATTTATCCCAGATCTTATAATATTCTGATTTGTCTTTGTTTATCAATTCCCACATCAATTTATCCATTTCAGCACAAATTTTGAATAGCAATAGCAGTTAGACTTATATACCGCTTCATAGGGCTTTCAGCCCTCTCTAAGCTGTTTACAGAGTCAGCATATCGCCCCCACAGTCTGGGTCCTCATTTCACCCACCTCGGAAGGATGGAAGGCTGAGTCAACCTTGAGCCACTGAGATTAGAACCGCTGAACTGCAGATAACAGTCAGCTGAAGTGGCCTGCAGTACTGCACCCTAACCACTGCGCCACCTCGGCAGCAAGTCTTGATTATACAGTTAAAGAAGGGAAATAATAATCTGGTTTGATGGTGGAGATCTTGTGGCTACAGCTCTTCAAATCTGAACATCCATTTGTGAAACTTTTTTTGCACTTCTTCATTTACAATGATCAAGGAAAGTTGGCTGCAACCTTTGTTACATATTGACAGTATATGGCAAGCAAGAGAGTATCAGGCGAAAGCACAAGAGCAGAAGTTACATAAAAATGTACCATTTAGGACCAAGCAGAGGGAGAAAATCTCTAACTGTTATCATAGCTACCTGTTTTCAGACACTCCCATGTACTTGTTGTCTTTCTCTTGAATATATGTGTGTATATGCCACTTATATAGTAAGGCAACATATTTGTGTACATACGGAAGTCCTGCTAGTCCAGAATTTGTTGATGATTGTGCCCTGCTTCCCTCTCAAGTCAAGAGCCATGGTTGTTATTAGTTGCAAAGTCGTGTCTGACCCATCGTGACCCCATGGACAACATTCCTCCAGGTCTTCCTGTCGTCTACCATCTTCTGGAGTCCATTTAAGCTCATAACTACTGCTTTGGTGACTCCATCCAGCCACCTCATTCTCTGTTGTCCCATTCTTCTTTTGCCCTCAATCTCTCCCAGTATTAGGCTCTTCTCCAGTGAGTCCTTCCTTTTCATTAGGTGACCAAAGTATTTGAGTTTCATCTTCAGGATCTGGCCTTCTAAAGAGCAGTCAGGGTTGATCTCCTCTAGGACTGACTGGTTTGATCGCCTTGCAGCCCAGGGACTTGCAGGAGTCTTCTCCAGCACCATAGTTCAAAGGCCTGAGTACATAAGTTATTTTGCTATGTGAGACAAGAACATCTCACAAGTATCTTTCCCTTTCTGCCATAAATTGTCATCACTAGCATTGCTATTTAAAAATAAAGTATGTCCTGTCCTATCTTTCAAAAGGATTTTGTTGAGATGAATGGGAAGGACTAAAGCTCAGTGGTGGAGCTCATTCAAGGTTCTTTCTCTGCAAAATCCTTTTCATGAGACCAAGTAGAAGGGTAATAATGGGGTGGGGGGGTTCAACTCTACCTGGATTCTGAAAAGTTTTGTCCATGATGCAATTTTGGGCTTAACTGTCAGAGTGTCTGGCCTGGAGAGTAGAAAGCAACTTCTTATACTCCTTCCTTGAGTGAATAGAAGCTATGGCTTTGAACACAGAAGACTTTAAACATAGGAGCCTTTGCTGCATTGGGGTTGTCCAGTAGAAGGAGCAGAGACACTACATCTAAGCTGTGTTCAAATCAATGTTGGCATATGAAAACACATTCTCAGAGGAAGCACTGGCTGACCTTTCTTTATCTCTCATCCAGTGGGGGTTAAAAGTCTGGGAACCTTTTGTATTTTTGATATTTCTGCATAAATATGACCTGAAATATGGTATGTTCTCCACCCAAGTCCTGAAGCTAGATAAAAAGAATCCAACATGCCTGTCAGAAAGTCTTCCAGTTACTGATGCCCATGCACACGTGCTGATCAGCTGGCTGGCGTGCATGTTCATACTGGAAAATGGAAGATCAGCTCTTCCATTTCCAGTACTGCTGGACACACAAAGGCCAGCTGATTGTCGCATGCGCATGCATGCCAGAAACCTGGAAGAGGAATGGGCAATGCTGTGCATGCCAGGCAATGTGACTCCACATGCCACTTTGGACATGTATGTCATAGGTTCGCCATCACAGATCTAGGAGTTGGGTGGAGAACAGATCATGTTTTTGTTCATACCTATGCAAAAATATTGAAAATTCAAAAGGATTCACGGACTGTTAAGCACTGTTAGATAGGGATTAATTTGGCTACAAAGGTATTTTTCTCACATCATACAATAAGATGAACCTTAGGTCCTTCCCCCTCTCCAAGATCCAATTGCTTGGATAACAACCAAGAACAAACAGCCCTTACAGCATCTTTTCAGCAATAACTTTCTAGATTTCAATGTCTACTGAAGTCACTATATGCTGGCATTAGAATGAATACGCCCGTGAATCCCCTTTAGCAATTCTAGAGGACCACTTAGTTAGTGAAAATGAATGTTTCCAAAAATAACCAAAAAAGCCTTGCCTTATTTGAACAAGGGACATTGTTCCTAAGGGATTAAGCAAATATTTAAAAAAAACTCATTAAAAAATCCTCTCTGTTGTGATTCAAAAGTACACAGCTCAGTCATAACAACCCAAGAAAATAAGTAAACTAGATTTTATATATTTTTGATACCTCTAACCTCCCAATCCCCTTCTCCTTCTCTGGAATGCATTTCCCCTTTCTTGACAGTGTGCAAGCATTCACTTATCTCCAAGTTGCAACTTTCCAGGTCTACTTTAAAGCATACTAGCGGATAACCCAATGTTCCCCGGGTATTTATTTATAGAGGGAACATGTCCTGACCAAATGTAATTTTTAATGTTGGATTTTACCACTTACCAGAGGGTGCCCCCCTTGCAGAGTACTGTGAAGCCATCATATAGCAACTCCACTGTGCTGTTCGGTAGAAGCCACTTTACGGCAGTACGATAGAGGCCATTTAAAGGCACATTAGGCTGCATCTTAACAGAACACCCCCCATGGTGTGTTAGGAGTGTCTAACCCCCACAGTATTTGTCTCCAGAGAGTAAATCATCTGTGTGCCAAGTTTGGTTGAAATTGATCAAGGCGTTCCAGAGTTATGCTGGAACATACACACACACGCACACAGATAGATAGATAGATAGATAGATAGATAGATAGATAGATAGATAGATAGATAGATAGATAGATAGATAGATAGATTAGAAAAGCAAGATTAACTAATGGAATTAGGAGTGAATTCACACAATTTATTATTTTTTTTCCTCTATGCTATTCCTGCTCTGCTGTGAATTGTTGCCATGTAGCCATTATAAAATCAGCAAGATCACATTTGATATAAATTAACATTTATAGCATCACAGAATGTTTTAGAAAATTCAAATAGTCCTAGCATGCCACCACAATCTAATAATTTTGAATTACTAGAATTTAATTTTGTCACATGCTGATTTTGAAGACTGCATTTATAACAAAATATTATTTTGAACACTTAGGTATAATTATAAATATTTTCACCCATGCTAAATTGGCAGAAAACTAATATCTCCTATTGCATTGGTGAAATTGGCTGTGTCAGCTAATTCCATAGACACTAGGATAAGTTCTCTGAAGTCAGCAGTTTGATTACTACAATTTAAGTAAGCTTCAGGGCAATCTTACACATGTTTACATAAAAGGGAATCCTAAAATGTCCGGGGGACTAGCTCTTCAAAGCAGACTGTCTTTCAAAAATATAGATTTTTTTTCTTTTATTTTTATTTTTTATTTTTTTGCCGCAGCAGAGACTGGTAACCTTCTTGTGTTGGAAAGTGGGAGGTCTGTAACCCCCAAAAATTTTCAACCTACAAAGCCTATAGATGACTATCACTCAGTGACGTGGTCAGGTGAGGCAGGGGGGGCACAGCCTCACCCCGTCATCATGAAAAGAAAAATAATATAAAAGGGAAAAGGCGAGAGCTGAGGTTAGGCTGAGCTAGTTGCTGCCTCACCGAGGATGTCTCTGCTTAACTGTTTAAAAAAGCCTCTTAAAAAGTGCCCTCTACCATGAGGCAGGAGAAATGCGTGCCTCATCTAGTCTTTTTAGGCATTTTATGATCACTCAAGCAGAGTTAAGCGAGGGTTAAAAGCCTAAAAATTCCTGACGTAGGTGAGGCACGCAGTTCTCCTGCCTCATAGTAGAGGGTGCCCGTTTGGGCGGGGCTTCTTCAGAGGACCCAAGGCAAGAGCAGAGTTTAAGTCCTCTTTGACGCAGCTGGAAAAGGTATGTGTGGGTTGGAGGGAGGAGGAGGAATTCAAACTTCATCCTCCTGGTGCAGGGCTTTGGGCAAAGGCTGGAGGGAAGGGCCCTGGCTCGCTTGTGCTCTCCCTCCCCAAGTGTAGTTTGATTGCAGGCAGAGCCACGTTGCCTTTTCAAACCTGTAATCAGTGAAGCTGGGCTGGATCCTTCCCGGGCTGGGGGAAAGTGTTTGTGCTCCAGTATGGCTCTTTGACTGGCTTCCTGCCTCCTCCTGTGGTCTCCTTGCTGGTGCTCTCCCTCCAATCCAACTTTGTGTGTGTGTGTGTGCGCGCGTTTGTTTGTTTGTTTGTTTGAGAGAGTGTGAGTGAGTGAGAGAAGGGGGTAGGAGAGATAGTCCAATCCAACGTGTGTGTGTGTGTGTGTGTGTTTGAGAGAGGGGGGAGGGAGGGAGGGAGGGAGGGAGGGAGGGAGGGAGGGAGAGAGGAAGGAGTGTCAAGATGGCATCTGCGTATGCATGACTGAAACCCATTCCCATGTGAAATAAAGAACAGGGAAGAAAAAAGTGAAAAGAATGAGTGTCAGGGCTGCTTCCCTCAGTAACCAAGAAAGAAACCACTCAACTCCATTTTGCAGAATTAAGAGTACTTTTATTGGTTATGAGTAGATAGTAGCTAAGCAAAGCAAGATCTGAGGCAAAAGCGCACGTAATCATAGATATCAATATGTGACCCAACCCCCTCCCCTTGGCAACCCTATCCCATAGTCCAATCCAAACACCCTACAGGTATCATGTGGGAGACATCTTCAAAAATCATCATCAGGTTGGTATGCCGGACAGTTGGCCTTGGCGGCAACTCCTCTCTCTGCAGCATGCACAGTAGATGGTGAGAACAACTCCCTTATTACAGTCACTGCTGCACAGAATAATTCCCTCACCCAAATACCATGCCCCCCTCCCCATTTCAATGGCAGCCAAAAAGCAAGCAGCAAAACAGAGGCTGACAATGAGAAAATGAGAAGAAGAAAGCAATATGCAATTGTTTAAATTTTTATCTGCTAAGGCTTAGTTACAGGCTGCATTATAAATGAATAGATAATGCATTGGAGTGACTTAGAGTTTAAAAATTAATGTGTATACACTGTATCAGCTCAAGATGAAGATAGATATAGTATTTTTTTAAAAAAAGATGTATATAATCCTGCAGTTCTACGATGAATTTAACTTGCTTGTAGTTTTAGAATTAAAAATGACAGATGTGCATACTGGTGAGTTGAGCAATGGCTAAGCTATTTGCAGAGACAAACACTAAGTGATTTAGGAAATCAAAACCAAATATTCGTATAGATGAAGAATGTAGGAGGGTTGAATTATTTGTGAAATAGACCTTGGATTAAATCAGCAATATACAACACTTGGTTTAAGATAAATAATTTTTTAGGTTGGATCAACAGAAGTACAATTTGTAAATATAAGAAGTCATTAATTCATTTTATTCTGATTTGGCCAGACCTCAGCTATTATGTCCATTTCTTGGATTTCTATTTAAAAAGATAAACCTTTTCAGAAAAAATTAGGAAAATCAGCAAGACAATCAAGGAACTAGTAACTAAATAGTAATTAAAGAAATTGAAGGCGATAGGACTGTTTAGGCTTGAAAAGAAATGACTGATAACATTCTTCAGAGAAGAGATCACACACAAAAAAAGTCTAGACCAGGGGTGTCCAAATTTGGAACTTTAAGACTTGTGGACTTCAACTCCCAGAATTCCCCAGCAAGCCTGGTCTAGACCTTTATCACTCCAGAATGCAGGAGACAGAATAATGTCTTTAAGTTACAGAAAGGTGGATTCCTCTAAAATGTTAGAAAAAACTTAGTAAGAGCAACTTCACAGAAGAACCAATTACCCACCCTTTATTGACTAGTCAAGTGCCTGGCATGCTTTAATTTTTTTTTTCTGCAGAAAATAGAAGTAGAGATCACATTGGACTCAATAGGCTAAAAGATCTCTTCCAACTGTATGGCTCATGCCACTCAGATAGTTAGTATTAACAATTTGAATTATTCAAATTTATTGTCAGATGAATGCATTTCTTAGAAGCATAACTTTAGTTATTTGAATGATTTATGTGAATTATAGGTATGTCGATGGTTTCATTGCACTGGATAATTTTTGTAATCTGTGTACCATTGGTTGCCCAAGATGTAGACAACTGAATCTAGTTTATGCTAGTTAGTACTTTAAAAGGGGGCAAATGTATGAACGCTAAACTGGAACACAGGACACAGGATGAATGGTTGGAAACAATGAAAGGTGTTTCCTAAAGACCAGGTCATCTACCTTAGTTCCTAGAAGGAAGTGGAGTTCAGTGGTGGGTTGCAGGCAGTACGCCCCGGTATGGGCGTACCAGAGCCTGCTTGGAGCACCGAATACCATCCTGGTATGGTGCTCCGGAGAGCCCACCCGCCTGAGCTCCTTACCTGTCCTTTAAGCCTTTGGTGCTTCTGTGTACACGCATGGCATGTACAGCGCCTGCACGATGCTCCACCGAGCAGCTGGAGTGTTGTGGATGCTTGTGGAAATGTCACAGGCAAGTACTATGCATGCATGTTCTGCATGCATGTGTGCGCATGCCGTGCGTGTCCATGTGGGTGAAGCGGGGGCCGTTCCAACTGGTACGAAATCCGGAACCCACCACTGATGGAGTCATATATTTTTTGAATTATTTGACCCTCTATGAAGGTTTCTCAATATCTGCAAGGTGATTCTATAACTCACCAACATTTTAATTAAAAATGGTAATTGGTAGAGCATTTTATTCAGAGTCCATGAGTCTCATTGTTTTTGAACAAAATTCTCACAAAAGAAAACTTGTCCTTTAAAAACCAAATTGCTATCTACGATCTGCCACAGGCAGGGAATGCTACCAGGTACAACAATAAAACCCATTTAAAGGATGCCAGGGTATAAGAAGTAGCTCAGTGGAAATGCATCTTCTACAGTGTAGGAATTGAAGACTGATATTTTTTTTTCAATGATATGGCTAAATAGATGATATTATCAGGTAGAGCCAAACAAATAATGGCTTTCTTCAGGAAAATAAGCAACAGTTGCATGCATATGTCTTCCTTTCATCACACTCTCTTGCTTCTCATCACAAAGAGATAAAAAACACTTTCAACTTTCAGCTGAAATTCATGGGATTGCAGCTTGACTTGTGCTGCATAAGGATACCCATGCACTATGAACATTTCACCATGACACCTACCAGGTGGCCTCTCTCATCTGATAATAATGATGACAATATGAGAAAATAGGAATATAAGATGCTTATATTGTACACAAGCATCATATTTATTTATTTTTAAATAAATCTGAATTCTACAGTAGCCCTACATATTATTTAGAAATACATCCCTCCAAAAAAAACCCACAAAAGCATACAAAGATGATCAAGAATATCTGGGAGTTAAAGGAGTTAGTGGGAACCTCAAACAATTGCCTTTCAGTAAATATGTTTGGCCTTGTCATGGCAAGCATTTTTATGGGCACCCAGTTAAGAATACTGAAAAAGAACGATGTTGCAACCGGTACTGCTGTGGTGGTAAAAAAAAGGTTGCTTTTAAGAAAAGCCAGATGCAGAGAAATGGAAGAATTACCCTTTGAACTTTAAAAGTGCATAGACAGAAAATTCCACTGCGGAAGCAAATGATCAAAGAAAGCCGGCTCTGTTGAGTTGTGATTGTGCTGGTCCTGGGTATTAAAAACATTGGCTCTTCTTAAACTACTCCCACAGTTTAAGGTATTTGCCTCACGTCTGTAGCAACAGCATTAATGGAGCAAAAGTGGGAGGGTGGAGGGGAAAAGCAGAAACAGAAGAACCAGAATATTATTTTGAGATGGGGTCATGGCCAGATAGGTAACAGATTTATTGGACAGCATATTATAAAGCACGAGTCTGCTTACTGGCCAGCCAGACTGCTGCCTATGTCTGAAAATGACAGCCCATGCAACCGTTTCTTGTATTTTGTCCTGCCCTGTGGAGAAAGGAATATCCAGAAGCACAAAGTTGGCCTGGAGCTAGTGTCCCTTTGAAGAGATTACCCTGGCCTTCAGGGGATGGAATGCTTAATTCCTTGACCATGACTCCAGCCCAAGGCACCAAACCAGAGGTGATATTCAACTGGTTTTCTCCAGTTCAGGAAAACTGGTAGCGGTGGCTGCAGGAGGCTCCGCCCAACCGCCCCGATGTAATGCTCAAGCACTGCGCATACACAGAAGGCAGTGGACATGTGCAGATGTGGTGCATGCGCTCACATTTGCAAACCGGTAGGGAAGGGAAGTGAATCCCACCGCTGCACCAAACCCTAGTAAAATCCCTAAAAATGAATCTGAAACTGCATACAAATTTGAGCATGCATGTATTAACAACATCCAAAGGATTCAGGGGGCTAGAAGTTTTTGCAGTCCAATTGAGTGCATGGAAGGCCTTTATTTAAGGTCAGAGGCTTATTGTAGACATGCTGGGCCATTCCAGCCTTTTTCACTGGGACTAACTTCCAGATTCAGCTGTTTCCAATGGTACCCAGTGACCCTTTCTAGTTATTCAGCAGTGCCAAAGTCATTCTTCCTTTGCTAAGATCTCACCAGATACTGCAGACAATGCAGAGGAAACTCTCCCCAATAAATTGTGAAGCACAGCTTGTCTTTTTATGGTACATATCTATGGAACATCAACAGATATTTTAGAAAAGTACTGCTGTGACACATAGAAGCAGCTCCAGTGCAGGGTAGAACTTGCTAAAGATCTTTTTTTTTAGAGAAAACCTGTGGAGCATTTTCATGAATTCTATCAGATGCAGGATATGGGCAGTTCCTGAGTACATCCTCTCTGCAAGTTAAAACAGAATAGATGGAAGTCGGGAAAGGCTAGATGAGGAGAAAGGCTGTCAAGAACAACATAACTGCACTTACTATGCTTGAGTGATTGCTAGGGGAAATTTCCCCCCCCCCCCAGGATGACCCTTGCCATCTGTTGGCAATCACAGCACAGGAAAATGGGGCTGGAAAACCTGTGATTAATGACACAGTATTCCAGAGAGACTACATTAGCTCCTTGCTCTGGAGAATGGAAACATCTGCAGCCACGCCAACAACTAGTTTTCTCATTGCGGCATTTACTCCTGAAGGGCACAGGAGCAAATTGATGTGCTATAGACAAAAAGCTAGGTGTAAATGCCCACTTCTCCAAAAACAGGCAGCAGATCTATTCTCAATTACTGTGTCAAGGAAATAGCTATTACTTTAAAATGGTTTGGATTAGATCTGTTTAGGATGTGCTAAGAAGGAAACAAAGAGCAGAACTAGGGAAATAAATATATATAGACTCCTCTTCTGACATCATTCAAGCATAAGAGGAACAAGGAAGGAATGGAGATTCAAACTTGCATACAATATCTCTTCACACTTGAAGCCCACTCAACCCAAGTGTGCATGGAATGGTTGCACGCTTTCAGTGGTGATACACAGCTTTGTGACTACAGCAGGGGTGGGTTCCTGCCAGTTCTAACCTCTTCTATAGAAGAGGTTCCACAAATCTGCAGTGCCGTTTAGAACCAGTTCCAACTCCCTTCCCCCGCTCATCCGCACATTATCAAGATGAAGAGCGAGAGGAGGAATTCTGGGAGTTGAAGTCCACAAGTCTTAAAGCTGTCACGTTTGAACAACCCTGGGGTTTTTCTTCTAAACGGTTACAGGTGCAATGGTCTTGTAACTTGACAGTTTTAAGACTTGTGTGCTTCAGATGCCAGAGTTTCAACATTTTGGTTGCTAAGCAAGAGCGTTGTTAAGTGAGTTTCACCACATTTTACAAGTTGGCCATGCCCACCCAGTCACATGACTGCCAAGGCACTCCCGCCTGGTCACATGGCTGGCAAGCCACTCCTATAAAGCAGGCCACACCTACAGAAGAGATTCTAAAAAAAATTGAAACCCACCACTGGACTGCAGCAACCCATGAAGATGTCTACATGTCTCTTCTGCCTTTTTTTTAAGTTCAAGTGGCATCCGTGAGCCCTTCGATATGCTTTCTTTGGTCACAACAGTTCTGTAAAATAGGTTAAATTAAGTCAGAGTGACAGGTTCAAGGTCAGCTGAGTGTTTCGTGCTATTTCTATTCATTCTTGGGTGTGTGTTTTTGTTGATACTTCTCTTTGTTACCTTCTCCCAGGGCTTCCTCCCATTGCATGAATTCAGTGATTTATGCTTTGATCCACAGGCACCCAGACTAATCTCTGACTTCGATAACATTTTACTTTGACATTAATCCTTGGTGATGTGTACTGTTTTGCTTACTTACCCACATGGTCTTTATTAAAAGAGCACATTAAGTTTTACATAGTATTAATCAGCTCAACAGCATGTGGTGGAAAATTGCCTGGTGTCCCAAAGGGAGTCAGAGGTGGTAAACCAATAGGTCAGATTAGACCCCCACCAAGCTGAATCATAGCCTTTTTATTGCTTCTGGCAGGCTGATTCATCAGAGCCCCACCTACTACTAGGTATCCACCCACTTCCAAAAAAGTTTTATTTTTCCTTTGTTCTAGGAGCCTGGAATAACACCAACATTTCCAGATTAATGTACAGGTTGCATCTCCCTGGAAAGGGAGTTTTAGTTATATGCTTCGACTGTTAGCCTCCTGAAATGCTATTCTGGATGCCAAATCTTAGACCACATTGTTGTTCCAACATGGCAGCCCTTGAGTAATGATGGATTAAGTTCTCCCTGACAAAAGGCCATGGGAATGTGGCGGAGAAAATACAAACGTGCCTGACATAATGACAACACTGTTATAGGTATCTTGGAGGATTGTTTAGATCTGTGTCAGTCTGGGTTCCAATCTGGTTATAGAATGCAATCAGTTAGCTAACCACAGCAGCCAAACTTCCATTAGGTCCTTCCCTAAACCCATTTCCACTTAACCACGACACAAAGATACTCAGGTGACTTTTTTCTTTTTTTTCCCCGACAGATTTTTTTATTATTTTTTCCCTTCTACAACACCTTACAATCATTACATCAACATTGTTATGTCATCATACCTGTACATGTATATAATATTTTGCTTCTATATTTACACACTTTATACACAGTTCTATATATATTTATATATATTGTTTTTTGGCTTAATTAATTTTGTTCCTGTTTTGCAGCCATTTGTACCAATTGTTCCAAATTTCATAATATTCCGACTCTTCTTTATCTTTTAATTTCAGTGTTAATTTGTCCATCTCTGCACAATCCAAAGTTTTTTTATCACTAATTCATCCGAGGGGGTATTATTTTGTTTCCAACATTGGGCAAATGCTATTCTAGCTGTAGTTAGCAGATGTGTTAATATGTTACTTTTTTTACCTGTTGCATCTCCATGGCATTAATTTTATCCCCAGCACAAGTGTGAGAGAGACTTAAGTTTTCTTTATCTGTAACAGTGTTAAAGTCATGTGTTCTCCCTTGGTCCTTCTGGACTAGCCCTAAGAAGGGCTGTTCCAATTTAAAGTAGTCTTGGCACAGGAATGATCTGCAATGCTTCATTCTTCATCTTCGTGATGATGCAGTCAGGACACAACTCTCTTAAGCTCCTACTGGCCAATTTACAGGATACTGTAAAAATCTCCATTCCCTCCGGATCAGTGGGGACTCAGAAGGCAGAGAATAGATGGAGATGGGGCCAGTCAGAGGTGGTATTT
Source organism: Thamnophis elegans (assembly GCF_009769535.1). NCBI lineage: Eukaryota > Metazoa > Chordata > Lepidosauria > Squamata > Natricidae > Thamnophis > Thamnophis elegans. The sequence continues at coordinate 52,102,422 of NC_045545.1, forward strand.
ACCGGTTCTCTGAACTACTCAAAATTTCTGCTATGGTTCTGCAGAACTGGTCAGAACCTGCTGAATACCACCTCTTATGCACTGTTGATTTGTTGTTTGCACAGAGTATTTGTTTCAGGCACCTGCCAAACTTTCCCAAGGCCACTGCATCATAGATTAAGGAGAGTACGTTTTCCACTATCTACATATATTGGTTGTGAGGGGAAAGTGAAGTCAGGGGAAATCTACCAATTGCTGCCTTAAATTATCTCATAACAAAGTTGTGTGGACAACCAGTTCCAAGACTCATTAAGGAGGCAAATTATTGCTCAGCTGTCAGGACGGTGCAAATTGTGCTGGTATATTTTTTCTGCAGACTCAATGACCAGAGGAATGCCCATTAACATGACCATGAGAAAGAGGCCTTGCTGTGAGAGGCTTTAAAGAATCATCTTATCTGCAGTGCTGTTTAATATTTATGTGTAGCTACCAGGCCCAAGACAGGACTGTGGCAGCAAATACAGAAGTTATCTAATTATTTTTCCCCTCTTGAATGCAGCTGATTCCTTGCGAAAGCACAGTCTTCATTAACTCTACATGCTTAGAAAGCAAATATGAGCAGAGAGCAGGGACAGAAGATCAGAAAAGCGAAATCAATGAACAAACATGATGGTATGTTATTTTCCTCATATTACTACATATTTTCCCCTCCTCCCACCTCTGTAAGTTTGTCTCTGTTCAGTTATATATGGTTAAGCCCCAACACATTTGAAATTTTATCTATTTCTTAACTAGCTGGATACCAGTGCTTCACAATGAAAGTATGTGATCAGCCTATGCAGTACTTCTGAGTGAAGGAGTGGGACATCTGCTGGTGTGAACTGAGATAACGGAATGTGAGGCAACTAGCAGTTGGAACAGAGTTCTTTTCAGGTGGGGAGGTGGAGTAGAACTCCTTAGCATCAGAGTGTGTCAATTACTGTATAAGAATTACTAATGATCTGATGGTCATTTCAAAAAATTCTTTCTTAGCAAACACCTAGAAGCCAAGAGGAACACATATGCCACATTTCAAGTTTGTAGGCTTTATGGTTCTGGAGATTTTTTTTTTGTTGGCTGCAGAACTGCCTAATTCAATTCCTCTAAGTTCTAGCAAAGATTTTTTTTTTTTTTTTTGCAATTGTACATCTGTGAAGTTTCTACTCCATGTTTTGCTTTTTCCTGGTGAGATGCTTTTGGGTGACTATATTAGGCTTCTGTTTTCCATTGCAGGAGCTTCATCAGCCTTATGATAGCAGTGAAACAACCTGATTTCAGTCTCTTTTCCCTTGGTTTTGGTGTCACTAGCTTAGCATTAGCTATTCATCATTCTGTATTGCCCACAAAAACTCTGTCACTATGATGGGTGGTTTGGGTAAAAGGGAGAAATTCTGCATTGCAAAGATCTCTAGTGAGAGAAGCACCTCTCTGTTTGGTCTGTGTATATAACAAATGCATTTTTCACACATCAAAATTAATGTCACCCACCTATTTACATGAGAGAAAATAAAGGATTCACATAATGAATGTGATATCACAAATCACCAGTAAAATCATCTTTGATGACTTCTTCTGATTCTTCCAATTTCGGTTAGGTAGAATGCACATTGTCTTTTAAGACACGATTTCATAAGAAAAGTGTTTCATCTAGACCTGTATCCTCTTTTTGTTTTTTGTTTTAAGTGTTTTATTAGAACATTAAAAACATTGGACATAGTGCAACATTTCTGGCATAAATGTTTCCATATAGTGATTGGATCTTACAATGATTACATTTCATATCCATTACATAGGTATGTATAATCAGTCAGATTACCTGTCCGTTGATCCTTTCTTTTATATAATTACTAATCATACAAATGCATATCCATTTCTAACCATTGGTACCATTTGTCCCAGATTTTGTGATATTCCGTCTCATCCTTGTCTTTGAGCTCTAGAGTCAGTCTGTCCATTTCTGTGCACGTCAGTATCTTATTTATTATTTCTTGTTCCAAGGGAGTTTCTTATTTTTCCATTTTTGGTGCAAAAACCAGTCTTGCCACCATAGACTTGTATGTACTACCTTCTGCTCTGTTAACAATATATTCCACATTCACAGGGTATTTCCATACATGGACTTCGCTGCAGTTGAGAATAAGCTCTGGACCTGCTTAATCTCACAATGTGGCAGAGAACAAAATCAATTTATAACCATGCATGATGAATCAGGACACCATTGTTTTCTCTCTAATCCTGTAGAATTTATTAGCAGGAATTCCCCATTGGCAGGAACTTTGCTTCTGTCTGCCTCCTGGTTCCCCCTCTTCCCATCCCACAAATATCACAGCACTGTTCTTTCTATTTCAAGATTAGCAGAAATTGCAATCTTGGAGTTGGGGAATTCTCCGTTTCAAATTGTTTCTAAGAAATCAGGAAGGAGTACAAGGAAGGGGAGACCGTTTGGAAGTGCTTGTACATATTATTCTGATTTCAGAATTGCTTACACTGATCTCATTCAAGCCTGTTTTTATGTGACTTGATGGCACTGGTGGGACAGAAATCTAAAGAGCACAAGAGAAGGCAACAATCACATACATATTCCGAATTCAAAGTAAAATCCACCCAGTCAGCCTACTAAATGAATTACAGTTGTCCTCACCATTTGCAACCTTCCCAGCAGGTTTTCCGGCATGCAAAGTCAATGGGGAAGCTGAATTCACTTCATGACCACATGAGTCACTTAACAGTTACAGTGTTTCACTTAATACTGTTTGGGGGGGGGGGGAGGTAAAATCAGGCACCACCTTGCTTAGTAATGGAAATTCTGGTTCCATTTATGGTCCTAACCACAGGCGGTCTTTGACCTACGACCATAATTAAGCCCAAAATTTATGTTGTTAAGTGAGACATTTGTTAAGTGAGTTTTGCCCCATTTACCGATCTTTATTGCCACAGTTGTTAAGTGAATCACTGCAATTGATAAGTTAGTAATACCGTTGTTAAGTGAATCTGGCTCCCCCTTTAATTTTGCTTGTCAAAAGGTTGCAAAAGGGGATCACATGACCTTGGGATACAGCAAGGCCAAGCATCTGAATTTTGATCACCTGATCATGGGGAATGCTACAAAGGTTGTAAGTGTGAAAAATGGTCATGCCACTTTTTTCACTAAATGAACTGTTGTAAGTTGACGACTACCTGTACTTAATATCTTATTGAATAAGATATTTTTGAGTTTCAGCACATGTTGAAAACTGGAAAGGGATTGCCTGAATCTCCTATCCTTGAGGCTGTCCTTGGATGTTGTTGTAAGGAGGGGAAAGCACTGCTTTAACAGCTTTGTACATCATCTAAGGCCAACATAAACTGGCCTCACTCATGGTCTGAAGAAAGCTGAAGACAATGTCACAATAACAGCAGAGAAAAAACATTTTGCAGGCAAAAATTTATGCCATGGTTAAATCTGAGTGGGCTTGGAAAAATTGTGGTCCTGGCAGGTAATATAAGCAAGAAGCAGGTGTTTTAGGCTGCAATTATATTACTCATTTATCTGTAACCTCCACTGAATGCAATAGATTAGTTATTGTTGAGTGGGTTTGCTAGGCTGCTATGCAGAAGCTGTTTATACTGTTTCCTTGTACTGTGTGAATTAATTCACTAAATTGATATGATGAAAATCAGTAAATCATCACAACTTATTTAACTGCCCTATTCTGGGCAAACTGATAAAATGGGAAGGGAGGGCAGGCAGAATGTATTTTGTCTGCTGCTATTTGTCTGACTCCAATATAAGTCCTGCTTCTGAGTCATATCTGTTTTAAATTATGCATTTGAATTATCTCATATAAGCAGCTTGTGTGAGTAGCATAGGACAAATGCAATCATTCTGCAGTGCAGAAACCAAGAAACTAATATCTGGAAGCCATGCAAGGAACCCACAGTGTATCAGTTGGGTCAGTTAAAATGCAGCTACGCTTCTTGATTTCAGCTGAAAGGATTAATTTGATGTATGCATTCATTGAAATATGTCAGACCTTCCCCCATGGCTTTTACCAGACTTACAAAGATGGAAATAAAACAATTTATTTTGAAGTTTTTAAATTCATGCAAAACTCCCTCTAAATACCCAAGTGACAATGTCTCACAATGCTTCTATCAGATGCTGGATTGTTTACTTAGCAAACCTTCAAAGGACAGGGCCTTCGAAAGCTGTTGAACAACTATTTCATTATGCCACATTTGTACAAGTCACAAGTGAGACACAGAGAGACGTCATCAAGAAAAGAGGCCGTCTATATCAAAAAACCCTGACACGATTATGAATTGTGATGTGAGTAGGGATACCTCACTTAAGGCCTGGGCTCTAGTTTGGAACCAGTTCTGAAACTGTGCAATCATACAGTCTTGACTGGTTTTGAGTGCTGAATTAAATGGGTGGGGGGTAGGAGGGGCTCCATAGTTGCGTATTTCAATTTGGAGCAAAGTACTGTATTTTTGGCAATGCTGGAATTCCTATGGCAGTGATGGCGAACCTTTTTGGCACTGAGTGCCCAAACCAGAATGTGTGTGGATGGCATGCACCTGCGGGCACTGGAAACCTGAAGACACATGTATGGCACATGTATGCCTGTTTTTTACCCATTTTCAGGCCATTTTTTGGATCGTTTTCAGGTTGTTTTCTGGCGCTCCGGCCGGCACCCACAAAGACCAGCTGGCCAGCACACAGGTGCGCACCAGAAAATAGAAGAACAGCTGACAATGGTGCGCATGCCCACAGAGAGGGCTATGCGTGCCACCTCTAGCATACATGCCAGAGGTTCGCCATCACGGTCCTATGGGCTTCTGCTGGGTTTTCCCATTAGTAAGAATCTTTTCCTCAACCACCTCCTAGATCCTAGATTTCAGATGCCCAAACAGTTCGTTCAATAAAAAAGTGCTGAATATCATCTTTTCACAAGAATTGCTTGCCAATTTATTTTCATTTGAATAAACAAATGCAGCAAAGGCTAAAGAAGTGAAGAAAGTTCTACAAGTAAACATTGACTTAACAGCCATAATTGGGACTGAAATTTCTGTTGCTAAGCAAGGCATTTATTGAGTGACACCCAATTTTACAATCTTTCTTGTCACAATTGTTAAATCACTAGAGTTGTTGACTAAAACAAGCAATCATCAAACAAATCCAGTTTCCCCCATTTACTTTGCTTATTGGAAGCTGGCTGGGAAGCTCACAAATGGCAATCACATGATCTTATGATACTGCAATTATCCTAAATGCAAGACGGTTGCCAAGTGCCCAAATTTTGATCATGTGACCAGGGGGATGCTGCAACTATTGTAAATGTGTGAGCAGCAATCGTAAGTCACTTTTTTCAGTGCAGGACTACCTGTACATAATTTCATGGAATGGGAATAAGGAACTTTTTGTCTCACCAGATTCCATGACAACCTCAGTTCAGGGCTGTGAAGAAGATCACAGATTTATTTCAAACTGCTTTTAAGGGACTAGCACTGCTAGCAGAGGTGGTATTCAGCTGGTTCGGACCGGTTTGGGTGAACCAATAGCTCTGACGATCAGCTGGCCCTGCCCACCTGCACCCGCCCTATCCTGTCCTTTATTTCTTGCTTTCTAGCTCATCTCAATTGCACGGCACAGCTGATTTCCCCCCTCACTGTTCACTTACCATTGCTAACTTGGAAGGTAAGCAGCTGAACCTCTAAATGCTCCATTTTCAGTGCTGCGTGCAAGCGCTTTAGGTGTACATGTGCGTGTGAAGCACATGCTTAGCAAATCGGTCATTAAATTGGCAGCATTCCACCACTGACTGCTAGTATGGAAATATTTAGATCAACAGTATAGCCATAAAACACCTTTCACCCTTTTCACTTAAGTGGAAAAGTCTATAACCAAAATTGCCTTCCTTCCTGCCGGAAGATATGTTTTCCTAGATAGCTGAATCTAGGAAATTCTCCTCAACCCTCAGTTACTTTAGACAGTGTTTGGAAATGGAGAGATGCATTCTGTTAAAGTGAAATGGAGCCAATGCCCTTCACTTGTTATCTGAGACAAAGCTGCAGGTTTGCCTAACGACATTGAGGAAGTTCAGAATTATTGGGGCATTTTATATTTTGTGTAAGTTGGTTCCTGGGGCAGAAGCATCTGTCTTGGAGAAGATGAGTGCTGTCACAGGAATGCAGACACACTATAAAGAAGAGGAGGGGGAGGGGATACGTAAACTCAAGATGGAAAGAAGAGGCAATTAAAGAGCAGAAGAGACAAGGAAGCATTTCTTAGGCACTTCACAAACAATGTGTATTTAGAGGTGCTGTTTCTTTTGTTGGGTGGAAAAGCAAGTTTGTTTTTCTGCATGAAGAGCGATGCAGGGGCGTTTCCTTGTTTACTTATTATGTGAGAGGGAAGTATTCATGGCACTCCAAGAGGTTTCTCCACATACTTCTTAAGAGCAGCTAGCACAGAGGAATTGGATGTAGGCTCAGTGGTGAAATATGACTTGATTGTTGCAAAAGGTCTTTGGGTCAAGCTGTAGTATCTCTAGTTAAATGGGGGACTGGAGTGTCGCTGCTACTGAGCATGGCATGATTGGCCAAGATTGGTGTTTTTCAAACTTAGCAATTGTAATACTGGCTAGAGGCGTCTGAGACTTGGTTCAGATATCTTAAAATTGCCAGGTTTTAAAAACACTGGCCTGGATGGGACCTGAGGTAGCTTCCTGTGATGTTAAAAGGGAAAATAAATACAATTCCATAGTTGTACATTTCCAAATTTGTCTTTCCCCAATTTATTTATAGATACAATAATAAAAAAGGGCAAAAGTTGAATATGCCCAGTTAAGTTGATGGGTGTTTTTGTAGTGTTTTCATAACTTTAGGAAGTTCAACCTAACTCTTCATGGCCCTGACCGATAGTTAAACTTGCCTTTGTTTTTTTGATTAAAAATAGACCTCACCTCTCTAGCTTCTGATATGACAATGCATGACTTCCTTTTGCCACTTTTGTTTTCCTGTAAATAATTCTGCAGGCTGTTTTTTTTAATTGCTTGAAAGCAGACCATGCACAAGAAGAGCATTTTAGATGGACAGCATTTTGGTTTGTAGAATCATAACTAATGCTATTGTAATACTAAGGAAGATTGTTCCTGTTTCCTCCAAAATATAAATTTGTGGTTGTGTTGTCATTCAGAGCTGATCCCCATTAGTAACAGTGGTAGAAAATTTATTTATTTATTTATTTATTGAATTTATAGGCCGCCCAATCCCGAAGGACTCCGGGCGGCTTACAAAGAGGAAGGAAACAAGAAAATAAAAATAAAAAGAATAGTTTAAAATTCACAACACGCACTCGATCTAATCGGGGCTGGACCTTAACAATAAGGTCAACAGCCCCAGGCCTGCCAGAACAGCCAGGTTTTAACAACTTTCCTGAAGGCCATGAGAGTGGGTAAGGTCCGGACCTCTGGGGGTAGCTGATTCTACAGGGTCGGAGCAGCCACAGAGAAGGCTCTCCTCCAGGGGCCCGCCAGCCGACATTGTCCGGCTGACGGCATCTGAAGGAGGCCCAATCTGTGGGATCTTATCAGCCGTTGGGAGGTATGTGGCAGTAGGCGGTCTCGCAGATACGCTGGTCCTAAGCCATGTAGGGCTTTAAAGGTAATAACCTAAGTCAATGTGTCTGTATTTTGCCTTGATGAAGCACTTTTCCCCTGAAAGGAGTATTAACAGAATAACAGAGTTGGAAGGGACCTTGAAGGTCTTCTAGTCCAACCCCCTGCTCAGGCAGGAAACCCTGTCCCATTTCAGAAAAATGGTTGTCCAACCTCTTCTTATAAACCTCCAGTGTTATGGCATCCACAACTTCTGGAGGCAAGTCCTCCCACTGATTAATTTCTCTAACAGTCAGGAAATTTGTCCTTAGTTCTAGGTTGGTTATCTCCTTGATTAATTTCCATTAGTTGCCTCTGCCTTGTTGAAAATTGAGGAAAGGCATACCTGCTTTGGCAAGGAATTCAGCTTCTGTGTTATCTGGCAAGGTGATGTGACAGCCTGCTCTTTGACTTTGAGGTGCCATTTCAACTTGCAAGTTTCTAAGTGACATATCACCTTAAAGATTTTCAGGATCATAATGATCATTTACTTTGAAGGATAAATTATTCAAACATTTATTTAGAGTTTTTTTTATAAAATATATATATGATTTTTCAGATACGATAAAATTTTGAAATTTGAAAAACCTAGGGCCATCAGATTCCACCCAAAATATCTAGAGGCTCCTTGGATGGCAGTAGCTCTATGCTACCATCTGGTGGTCATTGAGATGTTTTTCAAACCCCAATTCTCATGTGTTATTCTCCGATTTGGAATAGGAAAACTAAATAGAAGTATTCCTTCCTTTCCTGGATGGATTGCCTCTAGAAAACTCTTTTTCTTTATTGAAAAGAAATGACAAAAAATGAATTGCAACTCAACGGGATGGTGTGTATTCAAAAATATAAATGGAGGTTCCACAAATTCATCTCACTACCGTCTTGCAAAATTCAAAGCAAATGCAGTATGCTAAGAAAGGACAACATGCACTCTGTTTAAAAGCAGAGGAATGTTACTTAAGGTTAGGTTTGTGCACTAAGGGCTGTTGGCATTGTTGTCTTTCTGCATATCCTCTTTGCATGTGGGTAGAAACACATTTAAATCAAAGACATCAGTATAGACCCGTCCACAGATGCAGCCTCTGAATACAGCTTGGAAAAGCTTGTTAACACGTGTGTCTGTGCGTGTGTGTGTGTGTGTGTGTGTTTTAAAGAGAGGTAGTCAAGACACTGAAAAAGGCCACTGTCCACACAGAGCATTACCTGATTTGCATGCAGACAAAGGCCTCTGAATGAGATGCACATTTACTCTGGCAGCTGGGATTCTGCCTTCTGAGAGGAAGGGGAAATGCAGTGACCTTTAAAGGTCCACATTTATTTTGATTTTTAAAGTATGCTTGAAGGAAAGGGAGAGAGAGAACTGCAACAGTGGGGGTAAACAGCACATCAAGGATTTTTAATTCCAGATCAACAGTTGAAGCAATAAACGACCTGCTGCCCAGTGTTGCATCCTAAATTACACAATTAAAAATAAAGAAACCTGAAGTACCCAGGAGTGGACCTTTCTGTAGGACCATCAGCTGTGTTCAGTTTAATGTCCAAAATAATGCCCACATGTTGGCATTCTTTACTTCTAAATGTTATGTTGAACTTTAGACTGTGGGCTTTTGGATAATCATAAAAATCAGTGTAAATTCTGTATGCCAGAAGTCTATTCAATGCTCAGTTTATGCCATAATTGGGGAGATGAATTCTAAAGTCTGGTACTAAAAACGTTTTGCATTTGGCCATAAACTATACACTGCAATCAGTGGTGGGTTCCTATCAGTTTGGACTGGTTCGGCCAAACCGGTAGTGATTTAGTGGCCTGGGTTGCTGGAACTGGCAACAACCCAGGCCTGCCACACCCCCGAACCGGTTACCTAGGCAGCACTGGTAGCACCACCATCTTGTTTTTCAGTTCTGTGCATGCACAGAACAATTTCAATTACACTGTGCATGTGTGTGAAGCACGCACATGAGCGAACCAGCAGTAGTGCCTGCTGGAACCCACTCCTGCCTGCTATTGAGTGCTAGCTGTCTCTTACAATCACTGGGAATAGGCATAGAAAATCCCCTGGAAAAGTATGATATAAATTATAGCAGATTTTTCCAGAATCATAAAGAGACTGGATGCTAAAAGAATTGAAGCACATAATATTCGTGTTCTGGAGCTGAATTCTTTATATTCCCACTACCTGCTTTTCAAGACTGTACCATCCACTAAATAAATAGGTTAGAATTGCTTTGAATATGCAAGAAAGTTACAGTGAAAAGTGATGAATCACAGGATACGTGCTTTTGATCTCATACTTTTGAAACACTATAGAGTAAAATAAGCAGAAACTAGCTAACTACAGTATCTGAGCACTAAGATCTAGTATGTACACTGATGCTAATTCTAGCTTTTGACTAGAGATGTTAATGTACAGCAGCCTTAAGCTACTGGTGTCTCAGGCTGAAACCAGCTGGAAATGAAAACAACTTTTAAAAAATGCTATGCAGATTTCAAAGATGCTGGCTGGATGTCTGTTCCCACAGCACCTGATAGATTCCCCTGCTGCTTTACCCTACCCATCCATCCCGGGAAGCAAGCAATAATTGTTTTTATTTCCATAGTTTGGTTTTGAGGATGTGGTCTTTCCATTCACACATATAGGTCTTTTGTGTGATCTTCAATGTATGAACTCCATTCTCTTCCATGACACCTGCTGATCTGTGAGGTCCACCAATGAAAAAGCAGAAGACGTAAACACCAGAGTTTTACCATTTTTCTAGTCTAGTCTTTTTAATTTACAAGGATGAAAGGACCACTGTATCATATGCAGCTGCAGATGGGAATAATGAACCAGTGCTTCAAAATATCTCTTAGCAGAGGTATGAAATGATCCATATCAATGGTGTATTAACCATTAAGCAGACTAAGCACGTGCTTAGGGCATCAGGCCCAAAGGAGACATCACAAAGTTGAGAAAGAAAGAAAAAACAATTTGTACAGTATGTATAAAGGAGGGGGGCACCAAGATTTGTCAGTGCTTAGGGCACCAGTGAGCCTTAATCCACCACTGATCCATATCATTCCTGAGACCTGCCTCTTCAAGCCCAGTGAGCTTTAGTTTTTACATGGGCCTGTTCCTTCCCTTGCCCCAAAATGGCCATGTTGTGGCCCTCCAGCAACCAGGGAAGCTAGCAGCAGATCTGGACAGTGAGGAGTTAAGGAGGAGCATGGCCCAGTCCTCGAGTCTGGGAAGGCTCTGATGAGGGCTCTCTGTCGAAGGCAGAGAGGGGGCCAGAGCCGTATGCCAGTTATCAGCTGCTTTCAGAGTCAGACATCAGTGAGGAAGATGAAAACAGCTGGAGCCTATTCCCAGTGTGCACATGTGCAGAGTTGCCAGACGAAGGGAACAGCTAAAGAACAGGTGTCAACTTGGGAGTAAGGCCACAGGTGGATGATAAATGGCCCTCCTAGAGGAAATAAGAAAGGAGCAAAAGGGAAGTGGAGTTTGCAGGAGACCATTAGTTCGCTTAATTGGTTCATGACTCTCCAAGACTCCTTGCCAAGTTTTGCAGATATCGGACTGTCAGTTCTCCAAGCCAGATAAGGTCTGGGACTGTAAATCCTCCCTTGAAAGACTTTACTGGATGTGAATGAGCAGAATTCACAGTAAATTAATAAAAGGGTTTTTTGTCAGGACAAGGAGTTGCTTCATACTCTTGGAAAGCCTAGGTCAGAACAGGTCATGAAGGACAGCAACTGGGGAGGAGGAAGCCTAACGGCAGGTGTGAACAGTCACCAGCAGGAACAGAGAGATTAGCTAGCTCAAATAGGAGTACAGCACCTCAAATAGCACTACCAGGTTGTGCTAGAATAAATTGGAAAACCCTCCTTTTGAAGCACAGCAGGAAAGCAGGCAGCCTCTTTGTTGTGATAGGGATGAGTTGAATGTGATATGCTTTCAAGCTCTGTTGATACAACCACTGAAGTATTTTCAATCTACGGTTTCAACCTATTTTACTTTTACTTATTAAACAAATTTATTTGCACAGAATTCTGTACAGGACTATGCAGAAAAGCCCCAGTCAAAGAAGGAATGCAATAGGGTTGGATGGGATTCTCAGCAAATAGGCCCATCAGATGTCCTGATGAAGTTACAGTGACTACCAGGAGGGTTTGAACCCCATAGACGTTTTTTGCCTTTGGGGAGCCTGGGTGGATGTGGCCTGCACATGATGCATCTGGCCTGCGGGCCCCCAGTTTGACACCTCTGCCATAGAATAATAATGAACTATGCAAACCTGAAGATTTCCAATAAGGGTGAAACCAGTAACAGGGTACCTCCTGATAGGTCATTGTAATGGAAAATACCACATGGGATGAACCCTACAATGTATAAAACTCTCCTCATCTTCAAGAGAGAGAGAGAGAGAGAGAGAGAGAGAGAGAGAGAGAGAGAGAGAGAGAGAGAGAGAGAGAGAGAGAGAGAGAGAGAGAAACTGTGTGTGTGTGTGTTTGTGTGTGTGTGTGTGTATGTGTGTGTAAGCCAAAGCACCATATATGGAGGCATGGCATAATTTAGCCCATGAATATCTCTGCTCTGAATGCTTAAGGGAAGTGAACTGTATTTACTATTCTGCTGTGCTTCTTGATGCTACTGAACCACGCCTTTCCACTGACCCCTGTCATCACTGGCAGTCATAGTGGGAATGGGGGTTCTGGGAGTTGTATTTCATCAATATTAGGAATCCATAATTTCTTGCCTCTGCCTAATAAGAATAATCTTAGCTCACTGAGAATGTGTTAACAGAAAATGAATATGTTCAGTCTAATTTCCTTTTTTGTGGGGGATTGTCTTGTGACTGTTTTTTCTTTAGGATCAGTAAAACACACATACATATTCCTCTGATGTCAATGCTTTTTCAATGTGCAGTTTGATTTCAACACACTTTGTGAGCTGGACACAACTCTTATACTGCAGCAAAAAAATGCTTTGTTTTCAGAACAGAACCATCACACTTAAGTAAGGGAAATAACCCTACTCAGCCAGACCCAGACGTTTGTTTTGCTTTTCTCTGCTCACTCATGTCTGCAAAGTTGTTGCTGACAGAACTGAATTTAGTTGGTATTCTTTCCTCTCCCCCCCCCTCCTGTTTCATACACACTTCTACAGGCACTTTTACGTATTCCCTGAGCAAGAGAAATTCCAGCTGAAATCCAGACTTCGCAATGACCTTGCTTTAAAAAGATCTAGTTTAAAAAAAAACAAGGAAGAAAGAGAAAATTCCAAGCACCAAAGTCCAGTGGCACTCCCTCCCGCTGCCTTGCAAAATGCCTCCTGAATAACCCTTTTGAAAGAGGTTGTAATTAATTTGCTTTTTTTTTCCAGTCACAAGGGCTAGCTAGCTGAAGCAAAAGTTTCCATACCACGAATAGGCAAACTAATAAGCTCTCCTAAGGAAGCTGAGCTCATGTTTTATCTCCCACCTCCCTGCCTGAGAAAAAATAGCAGGTTTGAATTAGCATGTTTCTCAGCAGGAACAGATGTAGGCCTTTCTTGGAGCTAGGATTGAGGTCCTCCAAGGTGGAGGGTTAAGCTAGGCAAAGAGAAAGATTTCTGATGTAAAAAATTGCCATTTTATTTTTACATTCCACAGCATGAATAATACTTCTTGCAACTTCATTTATTCCTGTGGTTGGGAATACAAGTTAATACGATAGTTGATCTTCAACCAGCGGTATTGCTAGAACCAGGCTTGGAGAACAAAGTCCAATCTTTGCAATCTAAAAATGCTCTAAATAACCACCTATAGACAAGGGAGAGAGAGGCAGCAGCCAACAGGCCCAGCAGTTATTCTGGGACAAATAGAGGCATGCCAAGCCAATGGACTGGGTGCTGCTTACCAGAACATCCTTGTATCCTGTCTGCTTTTAAAACATTTTGTTGTCAGGTGGCAGCCAGCTGGACACTTTCACAATCACAGATGCTCCTTGAATTGTTACTTTAAAATATATATTATGCTACAACAAAATAGTGCTTATCCCTAGATGGCAAGCCCATTTCTAATTTCAGTCCAACATTTGAAATTTCCTAGCTGCAGTTCTGTTCATGAAGTGGAATGCTGAATGATCAGACTGGCAGAGCCAGTTATTAGATGCTGAGCTGCAGAGAGATGCCAAAGTATGTGGGCACATTCTGGAGGAGAAAGCTTTGGGTGTTGTATGCTTTATGTGTTGCACACTTTGTCCTTCATCTTCTATTAACAAAAAAAAAAGAACACCTCACTTTAGAGCCAAAAAGATTAGGGAATCCAAGCAGGAATGAAGATCTCTGGAAATGAGATTTTCTAGTTTAGAACAAAGGCAGGTAAGATATATGAGACGATGCACAATATGAAATATATAGCTGACCGGTCCATGGCCTTTTAGGAAATGTGCTGCACAAATGGAGGTGAGCGGCAGGTGAGTAAGTGAAACTGGAATCATTCCTCCCTCCCACTCCATGGGAAAATTAACTTCCACAAAACCGGTCCCTGGTGCTCTCCTAAAGGATTCCATTTTGAGTCCTTTCATGTTTGATATCTCTATAAATGCAAAGGGAACAGCGGTGGTTTCCTGACAGTTCTAACTTCTTCTATAGAAGAGGTTCCACAAATCTACAGTGCAGTTTAGAACCGGTTCCAGCTCCCTCCCCCTACCTGTCTGCACATTTATTTATATATTTATTTATTTATTTATTTATTTATTTATTTATTTATTTATTTATTTATTTATTTATTTATTGATATTTATTTATTTACTTATTTATTTATTTATTTATTTATTTATTTATTAGACTTATATACTGCTTCATAGAGCTTTCAGACCTCTCTAAGCAGTTTACAGATTTTTTAGCAAATTGAGTCAGCAAATTGCCCCCACAGTCTGGGTCCTCATTTCACCCACCTCGGAAGGATGGAAGGCTGAGTCAACCTTGAGCCGGTGAGATTTGAACCACTGAACTGCAAATAACAGTCAGCTGAAGTGGCCTGTAGTACTGTGCCCTAACCACTGTGCCACCTCGGCTCTTATTCTTCATCAAGGTGAAGAGCGAGAGGAGGAATTCTGGTAATTGAAGTTCACAAGTCTTAAAGCTGTCAAGTTTGAACACCCCTGGGTTTTTTTCTAAAGGGTTAAGGGTGCAAGGGTCTTGTAACTTGATAACTTTAAGACTTGCATGCTTCAAATGTCAGAGTTTCTGAGCCAATATTTTGGTTGCTAAGCAAGAGCATTGTTAAGTGAGTTTCACCACATTTTACAAGTTGGGCACGGCCACCCAGTCACATGGCTGGCAAGCCACTCCCACCCAGACACATGGCTGGCAAGCCACTCCCACCCAGTCACATGGCTGGCAAGCCACTCCTACAAAGCAGGCCACACCTACAGAAGAAGTTCAAAATGTTTTGAAACCCACCACTGAAAGGGAATGTGTTCCTGGGAAATCTCAAGAGCATGGTTCAGACTTTCAACTATTTCTCGTATGCATTCCTCATATTGATTCATTAAAGTTTAATCACTGACCCAAAGTACATGTTGGTGAACTAAACTGAGATACCAGTTATGCAACAAATCTCTCCCAATTAAATAAATTCTTATTGATACACATAAAGAACACCGAATCAGATTATTAACTAACTTACCTGGATGAGGGCAGCTCTCAGGGTAACCCAGGCATTGGGACGAGTTCCCTGCCACTAGTGACCTGAAAAGAGGTGAGTCCAGTGTTACTGTGCACCACATTGTTGTAGGCTACCTCAGCGAAAGGCAGCAGGTCTGCCCAATTGGATTGCTGGTAGTCCACGTAACACCTTAAATACTGCTCTACCATTACGTTCACTCATTCAGACACCCCATTAGTATTTGGATGAAAAGCTGAGCTGAGTCCCTATGTGGACCCTATAGGAATACCCTCCAGAATTTTGCAGTGAATTTTACCCCTCTGTCAGAAATGACCCTGCGGGGCACTCCAAGCAACCTGTACATCTACTTTATGAACATCCCAGCTAACTTCCTAGCTGATGGTAGCCCTGGGCAGGAGGTGAAGTTGGCACGCTTCAAAATAAATCAATCATAGTCGAAATGACCATATTCCCATTGCTAAAATCCATGGCAATTTCTTCCCAGGGCCGGCTTGGGTCTGCCACTTGCTGTAGGAGCCCGGGAAGTGGGGGGGGGCTTCCTGAGTCTTTGCTTCATGGCAGCAATGTGACATAGCTCTTAATGTAGTGTTCTACATCTGCCTTCATCTTTGACCATCAGAACTGCCTTCGAGCTAGGTGTAGGGTTTTCAGGAACCCAAAGTGCCCAGCTAGCTAGGAGTCATGGCTACAATTCAGGATTTGGAGTTTCAAACTGGGGGTATATAGCTTAGTGCTTTCCAGGCTAGTCCATCTCTTAGGGTTAAAGTGTCCCTGAACCACGGGTCTGCTGGAAGTGCTGTTTTCAATGTCGTGGTCATCTGGTCCCCCTTGAAATCACTTTGGCATCTGGTTTGGCTCCTGGTGATGCTTTGAGCTGCTGGCTGAGTGGGAGGGATAATGGTGTGAATTATCTCTTCCCAGCGGTTGTTGAATTGGGGCTACCTGGACAAGGCATCTGCAAGCAGTGTTTTTTCCCCCTGGAATGTACTTTAGGTTCAAAGTTAAATCACTTGAAGTATTGCGCCCAGAGGACTTGCTTAGGAAAGAGCTTTCAAAGAATTTTTGGGGTTTCTAGGTTCTTGTGATCCATCCAAACTTCAAACAGCACCCTACTCTCCTCCAGGAAGTGTCTCCAGGAGAGGAGAGCGCACCTGACCATGTATGCTTCCTTTTCCTATACTTCCCATTGTCTCTTGTTATCGGTGAGTTTCTTGGACACATATGCGCAGGGTTGCAGCTGGCCCTGGAGATTGGGCTGCAAGGCACCGCTGCTATGGCCACATCCCTGGCATCAGCCTGGATGACAAATGGCTGTTTGGGATTAGGAAGCTTGAGGATGGGCTCTTCTGCATGCTCACAGCCAGCGAACCCATTGTTAACGTAAGTGCAGCCCACCTCTGGGCCACAACCCACAGGTTGCAGACCCCTGCAATAAATTCTCTGTTAAATGCCAAAGGTACTTAGCCATACTTAGTGCAAAACTATCTAAAGGAAGCACAGATACAGTCAAATTTTGTTTTGGATGCAAAGGATGACATATTCTTCCCCTTTGTTGCTGCAGTTTCTGTTGTCTATTCCTTAGGGTAACCATCATGATTTTGGTGCTCTTTTGTGATCATTTTAGTTCTTGTGGAATAATCAAGACAGAGGTCTGCTGAGGATGCATTCCTTTGAAAGGGAGGATATAAATAGGATAAATGAATGGACAAGCAAACACAGGATGGTGTTAAAACCAGGAAAGAAGATGATTTAACAAACAAAAGTTCCTGATTTCTTCCTAAGATTCTCCAGCAAAATGTACTAATGATAGTGTTTTGACCTAGGCTTACTGAAACAGTAAAAACCATTGTAGTCCCCAAAACCCTCTTTTTATTTCAAAGGCTGTGAATTATGTTCATTCACAGCCCATAATGAGTCTGAGAGTGCTCTGCCAAAGTCTTTCAGAATAAAGCTGATAAGCACCCACCTTTATCTTCCTTGAAACGCAGCTAAAAACCTAATTGGCAATTAGCTTGGCAAGGCTGCATGGAGCAAAGACTCAAAACGGAGTGTCAGAATTAAACCAGCACGAACAAAGTTGCTTCCTGCAAAGGTTCACATGCCTTTACTCCTCCTTTATATCCTATGGGAGGGGCCAATCACCTCCAAACCTTACTCCTGAGTTGTCCCTTTTGTTTTAACTGTTCTTGCCTTCTGGCAGCTCTGGGAACAGGCTCCTCCTGTTCCTCTGCCTCGCTGATGTCCGACTCTGAAGCTCCGGACACAGCACATAACTCCCAGATGGCCCTAGCCACCTCTCTGCCTTCAAGGCAGAGCCTTTGTCTGAGCCTTCCCCAGACTCCAGGACTGGCCCATGTTCCTCCCCAACCTCCTCACTGTCCGACTCTCCTGCCAGCTCTGCAGGCCGCTGGCAGACCACAACGCATAGGTTGATCTTTCTAATAACTCTCCTTCCCTCCTTTCCCTGCTCCCTTCAACCATTACTGATATCCTTGGATCTTTTTCAATTCTTTCTTCCCTTTCAGGACAGACTTCTTTTATTCCATATGAGGAATGACTGGATTATTGAAAGTAGTGCTATTTTTACAGATGTCTGCTTTTTATTTGCTTTGATCCTGCTTTGACGTTATTTGTGTTATATTGTTTGAAGTTATACAGCCCAGAGTTGTAAAGAAGCTGGGCAGAATCTACTAAATAAATAAATGTTCATATCAAATACATACATTTTTGTTTCAGTGTGAATCATCTGAAATTAGTTGTTCTCTGTACCAAATGGTTTCCAAATGAATCATTGTACACATCACCAGGCTACACCTACATTCCCCTATTGATTCTTTTTATTTAGGGAAAGGCTTCTGAAGGCTTTTATTCTTCGCTTATTTTTTTAAAAAAATAATTTCTATTCAACATTTTCTAAACATTAAAATCACAGTTACACTTTTACAGCTTTCCGTTATCGGTATTATTCTTTTTTTCTAATTTCTAATTTTCCATTCTAAAGCCTACTGTTTTATACATATACCTCCTTATTTCATAGTTACTCATTTATATAGTATATATAGAATTTTTATATCTCTGTTACTCTCGAAATATATACCATTTCCTTTTGTTATACTTTCTATGTATTGATTCGTAATGGCATTAAAGGTATAGTCTGTTTTTTACCTATTCTCCCTTTGTCTTTCTAGAATTGCATGGGAAAAACAAGATTGAATTTCATCCGTTCCAGACTCTCAGTATGGGGACAAGTTACCACATACATTTTTTTGCGGGGGAGGAGAGATGTTTCCTAAAATTAGGGATCTATGATAGTCATTCCTACTCTGATTTAAAGCACTGATAATCCATAAATTAAATATCTAGAGACCCCTTAAAAACAGGGATCTAAATAAAAAGTGCAGGATGTTTTAAAGTCTCTTGACAAAACAGATGGTGCATCTAGCTTTAAAGAATTTCTCTGAAAGTTTTGTAATGAGGAGCTGAAGTTCATTAGTCAGTAACAAGAAAAACCTGCTATAAGAGTTCATCTTATTTCAATTCTTATTTTGATTATGCAACAAACTTGTTGTTTGTTATGTTAAACACAGGTTTTCATCAGTGATAATCTGTTTCATTTGCAAAACCATAAACACAGATTGTTTCTAAGCTTTGTTATTTAGAGCAGTAGATGGTTATACTATGCAGATTGTGTGTATGAGAGGGGAGGGGGTGCACCAGTTTTTTTTTACTGGTGAATGCCTGGCTTAGTTCCTGCAATTTGTTTGGCAACAGTTTTTTTTTTTTGAAGTGGTTTGCCATTACCTCTTTCCTAGGACTGAGAGAAAGTGACTGGTCCCAGGTCACACAGCTAGCTTCCTGAGGTAAGACTAGAATTCATAGTCTCCTGGCTTATAACCTAGTACCTATGGCATACATGCAATTAGTGGCATACAGAGCCCTTTCTGTGGGCAAGCGCGCTGCAGCCAGCTGTTCTTCTGGTTTCCGGCATGCACATGCACCCTGGGCAGCTGGTGTTTACGGGAACTAGAGCACTGGAAAATGCCCCCCAAAATAGCCAAAAACCAGGCTGGTTTCGGGCCATTTTCATGTTGGTTTTTTGGCCAAAATGGCCCAAAAATAGGCTGAACATGGCCCCCAAAACAGCCCAAACGCCCCCAAAACAGGCATGTGCATGCCGGCCAGCTGGTCTTTGGGTTTCCTGTGCTCCGGCGCATAAAACAACAGCTGGTTGGTGCGTATGCATGTGCCAGAAACCCAAAGACCAGCTGGCCGATGTGCACATATGCACCAGCCAGCTGGTCTTTGGGTTTACGGCGCTCTGGCACATGCACAGGCATGTATATGTGTTCTTATTTGGGCACTCAGTGCCAAAATGGTTTGCCATCACTGGCCTAGTACCTTGACCATTACATTAAATTGGCTCTCTGGTTCTACGGCTCATTGGCTGTAATGAGGGGTTCTTGGTGCTTTTTGAGCTTGGTTGTTTTTATGAAGACGTTGAACTACAAATATTGTCCTTTATTGAGACTCCCATGCTCAGAATTGACCATTAAAATAACTTCTGAATCTGAATCGTGGAATATTGCAAACAGGGCAAACTGAGCTTGTACCTTTTCCTGATAGGCAACAGCCATACTATGAAGTTTGGAGAAGAAAGTATAGATGATGAACAGCAGATGCTTTAGTTCCGGCCTGGTACTTCCTGAAGCCGGCCTGGTACTTCCTAAAGCCCTTTCTCCTCCATGTTGCCACTAAGATGGAAAGAAGCATGTCATGGAAAATCTGTGATCAGAGCACCAATATTTTTTCCCTATCAAAACAAATTACCTGGGGAAGAGAGCCCTGGTTTTCCTTGTAGGATCAGAATTGAAAGAGGAAGTGTTTGCATTTGTCATCATAGTTCCTCCCTGAAGACAATGTTATTAGACTTGAGATATTAAAAAAAGAAGATGGCTACTTTTTCACAAGTATCTTTTTGCCTGCTGCATTTCCAGTTCCAACTGAATTAGGGATAATACAGATCTGAGAAACAGAAGTGCTGGAAAGATTAAATATCCCCTGCCACCCAGCTTTTCCATCGTAGGTGTTTACAACAAAAGAAATAAAGTATAGGCAATGATGAGAAATATATTTTTTTAGAGAACTTGATATGGAAGGAGTCATTATTGCCATTTCCCCCCAGCCTTATTAGCATTTCTATCAAATCACTGTTGTCAGGGGTTTTGTACTGCTTCAAATCCTATCAAGCCTGATTGGCTGTATGATCATTTTGTACACCGCAAACCTGTAAAACTCAATTTTCTGGAGACAATAAAACATGCTCTTTTCTTTTTAAAGTAGTTTTTCTCTTCAGCCCACATTGTAGTTTATGTTCCAATTAAATAATATCTGTGACAAGAAGTGTAGGAAATATGTACATGCAGTGAGCTCACTCACCGTAGTGCATTCTACACAGAGACCATACGGAAGCTACAGCAGATTCAAAATGCATCTGCAGAAGCAGTAATGGGCACTTTTTATTTTTTTAATTAGAAGGTTATTTTATTAAATAAACATTAAAAACATTGGACATAGTGAGACATTTATGACATAAATGTTTCCATATAGTGATTAGATCTTATACCAATTACATTTTATATCCATTACATAGGTGTGTGTAGTCAGTCAGATTACCTGTCCGTTGATCCTTTCTTTTATATAATTACTAACCATACAAACACATATCCATTTCTAACCATCGGAACCATTTGTCCCAGATTTTGTGATATTCCGTCTCACCCTTGTCTTTGAGCTCTGGAGTCAGTCCATTTCTGTGCACGTCAGTATCTTATTTATTATTTCTTGTTCCGAGGGAGTCTCTTTATTTTTCCATTTTTGAGTAATGGGCACTTTTTGTGATGCTCATGTGCCACTACTGCTAGGTAAGCTATTTGGCTTCCAGAGGCAATTGGAGGTGCTGGTTGTTACCTTTAAAGCCTTACATGGCCTAATAATCTGAGGGACCTTCCTTCTGTTGTTCCAGGCAGAGTGTGTGTGTGGGGGGGGGGTGCTCCGGGTCTCTTCTATTAAATGTTGCCTTCTTGTTGAATCTAGGAAATCTAGTGCCATCTAGGTCTAGCATTACCCTCTGTAACAGCACCCCTCCCGACATAAGATGGCACTTACTTTCCTGGGGTTCTAAGAAATTTTTAAAATCTGGTTTTGATCTCAGGTCTGGGATTAATGTTGGGTTCTTTGGGAAAAGGAGGGACTTTTGCACTGTGCTTCAATGGAAGTTTTTAGTCCAGGCTGTTTCAGTTTGCCTGTTTATAATTGTTTTAACTTAGCATTCAACTCTGTATGCCTCCCAGTACAGAGCCTACCCCTTGCATTGCTATGATAAATTGAATGAAATAATAAATGTTTTGGATTGTGCATTTTTGTATTTCAGCATCATTTCATGGAAAGGATACATAACAACACTAAACAACAAAAAACCCCTACGAAGCTACATTTGGAGAGGGATGCTGCTAAAGACAATTTTAATATTGTGATGTCATTGCTCCAATGATGCAAATTATGTAATCGACATTGATTGCCCAACATTGCCAGGATGTTTATGACTCCCCTCTCAAACACCCACACATGCTGCTCTCCCCTGGATGCCCAAGTGCTCGGCAGCCTTGTTATCGTTTGGGTACCTACAGTACAGTATACTACTATATTGTGAGGAAACCCATTAAGGCTTTCAGCAAGAGTTGGATTCAAACAGCCTTTGAAAGGCTACATCTCCAACCCACGAGCAAATTGCAGCTTTATTGCTTTTCCAAAGCAATCCATTTTAAAGTTGGGCATCATCCAATTCAGGATCATAAACCACATGAAAAAGGATGTGAATCATTATGTTTAAAACCTAGTACATTACAACTTTTATAAACATAAATATTATATCATTTGCACTATCGTATAATGTAAACACTCGTTTTTCCTGGGAAACCATAAGCAAGTAACTATGTGTACACTTAAATGTTTTTTTCCTTATTTCTTTTGATATATAGACAATACTGGCTAGTTGTAAAATACAATATTCCATGCCTGGGTGTATGTCATTTCCCCCCCTAATGTGTTACATTAAACAAATATACCTCAGTAAATTTATAGATATTTTAACTGTATTATTTTTTATCAATATCTTGATTAAGATAGCAATGTATACACAGTGTATAAACAATAAAATGCTTATAAAATATATACAAACTAACCATACAGAAAAGAGTATAAGCAAGACAATTAAAAAACAGCACCAATAATGTCAATGAATATAAATTCAATATAGTAATATTGTTGATGATGTAACACATAGTGCCCTGACATTTTAAGAACAGAGCTTGTCTGAAATGTGATCAGGTTTCCTGCTTGAGCAGAGAGTTGGACTAGAAGTCCTCCAAGATCCTTTCCAACTCTCTTATTCTGTTATTTTATAAAAAGGCACCATCATTGAAAGGCTCTTATATGATTACCCCTTTTGTTTGTTTTGTTTGGCAACATTACTACAACAGATTAGGGACTGGTAATAAGGACAGGGTGTTTTTTGTTGGCTGATTTTTCTGTCTGGCAGGTGGCACTTTAACTCAGGAAGAGCCCAAAGAAAATCAGTCCATTGTCCCCAGGTGCTCAGCAACAGAGTATTTTTTGACAGTGGAGTCTACTATCATTGATCAGCTGCTCTTTAGAAACTGGTTCAGCCATCAGGTGTGCTGTCTTTCTGAGCAATGGTGAGATTCATCCCGCTCAGGGATTAGAAAAAGAACATTTTGGACCGGAGCTTTTCTTTTTTTTTTACAAAAAATGTCATGAATAGTTGTTTACTTTTTCTGCAGGAGAATAACGCTGCCTTTCTTGGAGCAGAGAGAGTCAAAGACCAATCAGTATGTTTCTCTCTGCACAAGAAAAGTATTCCAGCAGTCAAAGGTAGCATCTTAGGGATGGCATCTATGGGCAAGGAAGAAGCCCTGTATTTGACCCCATCCACAATTACAGGTAGGTGCAAAAAGCTTAATCTATCCTATACAATAGATTTGCAGTCTGACAGTCTATAGATTTGAGCCTGCATGGCATTAAAATGCATTGCAGATATATTTTACAGTTGTCATTTTATTGTTTGCCCTAACAGTTATTTTACAGAAATTTTTTTTTAATAAATGTTTTTTAATTTTAGTTTAAAACAGGTACACATCTTTCTTTACATCTGTAGAAAATGTATCAATCAATTACAGATAAGTTTTGGTACATCTCCTCCACAGTCAACCAACATAACTCATATTAGCTAAAGCATTATTATATATCCATTTTCATTTAACTGTAATTATTATTTAGAAATATTGATAAAAGTAATAATCTTGAACAATCCCTGCCCACACTGGTGGGAGAGGAAAAAGTCAAAAAAAAAAAAAAAGGACAAATAAAAAATAAAAATTAAAATAAAAAATAAAAAGTAAAAATAATACAAAAAAAGACAAAAACGACAAAAGACAAGGCAGGGAGACAAAACATAACACAGGTGTCTATCATGAAAAAAAAGAAGTATATCAACTGGTTACAACATGCTTTGGCGCTTCTCTTCCATTAACTCATATTAATTCAAATATCTTAACTCGAATATTTACCATATCAACATCATTATACCTCCAGTTTTAATTACCTATGGTTATTTAAACATCCTTCATCCTTAGCTATGCATTACATAATTAATCCATAACACATGCTGACAATTCATTTACTTATTTGTCAAATCCTCATATCCTATTTTAGCTGGACATCCATAATATTTAATTATATCATATTTCATAACATTTTCCCAGTATTGATTAACATTTGATTGTATGTATTTTATTTAGTTTTTTAATAGTGATAATTATTGTAGTTAATACTCTTTATGTATAATCTTCCAATTGTTAGTTATCATATCAACTCCACATTATATACATTACTATCAATATCAATTATTATTCAACTATATCTGTTACAAGAAAAAGCAGTTAGGTTTAACTAGTTTTCAATTATATTCTTCAGTCTATCAGCCAGTTCCAAATTATATATATTACTATCCATATCAGTCATTATTCAGCTATATCTATTACACATTAAGGTAATCAGATTTAGCTAATTTTAAATTACGTTCTTCCATCTGTCAGCCAGTGTCTCTCCAATAGCAAGATCTTCTCCAGCCAATTGCCACGCATTGGATAAATTTACCAAATGTTTTCATAAGCAAATCCAGACAAAGATATTTTGGCACCTTTAGACTCTGAATGTCAGTGATGAAATAATAATGTTGTCCTAGGCTTGTAAAATTTTCCAAATTAACTTTAATTCTCAAGGGTGGATTTTCCATTCCTCCTGCACTCTGTCTCTTTAAATGAGTCTTCTTTATAGCTTCCCCCCTCCTTTCTTCCTCTGAGATAGACCAGACACCATTTTTCACATTTTCCGTTTGTATTTCAGGAGCATTTAAACATTCAACGATCTCAGTTTTTACTTCATATTTTAAAATCAGATGATCCAATTTTCTTTCCAGCTTTTGATAAGAGTCAAAGAGTCCTCTGCATGTGGAAAAGAGAATCTGAAATGAAATCTTAGAGGTATTTTGGGACGCCATGATGTGTCGCAGTTAAAAATTGCAAGCTCTTTTTTTTTTTTCCACAGACTTCTTAGTCTCTTACAGGCTTATCTGATCGTAAACAAAGCCAAGTAATAAAGTAATGAAAGTGTCGAGTCGTGACGGGCTAATTAGTAGAGAATAAATTTTACGATCCACTTAGGAAGATTCAGAGGGGGGAGGATGTCGAGGAGTTTCTTGAAGCATTTAAGAAGTAAAGTAACCACCAGCCATAAATCCATTAAAAAAAGCCAATTCGCCGCTATATTTCCCTGTTCTTTGGTTTCAGTTATCTTAAGTTTTTAACGCGAACAGTCTCTCTTGAATAATAAAATCAGCTTACCAGATGACATCACTTCTACCATTCTTAGGGGCAACCTGCAGTTTCAGTTAGCACGCAGCTAATCCAAAAAGGAATTGGCACGAGGAGTTAATACCCCCCCCCCCAGAGACTTGCGGGTGTCTCTGAGGTCCTGGGTCTCTCCTCACCTTCACTGTCATCTACGGGACAGCTAGGGTTCAAAGAACCCGTCCAAAAATCCTTCGGTATAGAGGAATTTCAGGAGTAGCCTGAAACTCCATCTTCTCACTGCTAAGCCCCGCCTTCTTCTCCTATTTTACAGAAATTTTTAAAATCAAATTCAAAGTGATATCAAAGATGAGAGATTACTGAACCTTCTTCTATATGTTTTGAGATTATTAGCTTTGTCCCTAGCTATAATACACACATACACTCAAAGTTAAACCACTTGAAGTATTGCGCCTAGTGGACTTGCTTAGGAAAGAGCTTTTAGAGAGTTTTTAAGGCTTCTAGGCTCTTGTGATCCGTCCAAACTTCAAAAGGCACCCTACTCCCCTCCAGGAAGTGTCTGCAAGAGAGGAGAGCCTACCTGACTGCATATGCTTCCTTCTCCCATACTGCCAGTTGTCTCTCAGTATTGGTGGGTTTCTTGGACATGTACGCACAGGGTTGTAGCTGGCCCCGAAGGTTGGGTTGCAAGAGCACCACCACTATGGCCATGTTGCTGACATCAGCCTGGATGACAAATGGCCATTTGGGGTTAGGATGCTTGAGGATGGGCTCTTCTGCGAAGAGCCACTTCAGATTCTCAAAAACACACTGGCAGTTTGGAGACCAAGCCAGTGGTTGGCTCAGTTGCCGTTTTGGAATGCCCCCCCCCCTTTTCATCAGTTTGGTTAGGGGTAGTGCAACCTTTGTAAATGCTGGTATGAATTGTCTGTAAAAGTTAGCAAACCCCAGAAAGCTCTGAAGGTGTTTGTGAGTGCATTGGGGCTGCCAGTCTAGTACTGCTTTCACTTTTCCTGGGTCCATTTCAATTTCCTCATTTGACACTTGGTAGCCCAGGTAGTCTAGGGAGGTCTTGTGGAACTTGCATTTTGACAGTTTCACATATAGCTTAGTCGCTAGGAGTTTCTTCAGGACCTGGCACATTAGTTTGATGTGCTCTTCCATCATCTCGCTGAATATGAGAATGTGGTCCAGATAGACCAAGACCCCCTGGTAGAGGTGATCATGTAGCCTCTAGTTAATTAGCTGCCTGAATACTGTGGGGGGTACCCTGTAGTCCAAATGGCATGACTCTTAATTGGAAACTGCCAAACAGCCAGCTAAAAGCTGTCTTCCACTCCTCCCCCCCCCCTATTATATTCACACATGGTAGCATGCCTCCCTTAAGTCCAGCTTGGTGAACACCTTTCCCTTCACACACATATCTTCAGAGGCTGGAATTTCTCATAGAATTGCATTTTCACCTCAATCTTGTCATGCATTATCTATGAAAAAGAAGAAGGTTGAAGCAACTCAGCTTCTGTGACAAGAAGTCAGGGTAATAAGAAATTAAGCACACAGTTGAGCTAAGCAACCATGGGAGTTTTATGGCAGGGTCAGGCAACTGAAAGGACCTGATTTAGAGATCAAGGACATCCCTCCATTTAGATTCAGCTTTTCACCCCTTTGCATGCACCACTGACTATGTAGCAGCATATTCCTCACAAAGCTAGGTTATTTTCTGGTGAGCTTCTTTCCTTAGTTGCATTCAGATTAGAAAACATTCCTTTGAAATATCTCAATCTCTTTCATTCTAGGAAAAACAATGCCTCTGGTATCTTAAATAATAGTTTAATAAATAAAGTAGGGAAATAATCCTTCAAATGAGCATTCTTGTTACCTGAATTTGGTTCCTCACATAATCAAAACCATTTTCTATACAATTCTTCCAATGATGGACAAGCTTCATAAAACTTAATTTTTGTTCCAAAGCTGTGAACATTGCAGTGTGGCACTCTGAGTTGATAATGTTGCCAACTTCATGGAATAATATTATCTGTATCACTCAAAAACTGTACCTTGAGTTTTCCTGCTGAAAGTCAGGTTTTTTAATACTTTCCCACAAGTAAAACTTTGTGATAGTGTTCCATGAAATGATACTTCATTTCTGGGTCACAATGATGAACTCATGTTTTGTTGGCTGTCATAATGCTATGAATAAATATCTTACCTTTAATTTTGTAGCATAACAATAATTGCTGGGAAATTTCAACTGTTTAAGCTTTCATCTCTGCCATCAGCATGCAAGAAATCCATCTTGCCCTAACCTTCTATTATTGAAGAACATCACTAATGTGACCCACATACTCTTACAAAATGCCAAGTTTGACAGCAATTTCCCTTTGAAGGATCCACTGATTGCCCTTAATCAGTTCATCAGCTTTTCCCATGTGAAATTTGTCAGTTGCTATCACAAATTGGCCATTTCATTCCTGATCATACAAATTAGCTCTTCCTAGTTCACCATCTTTACATTTTTTGGCTCAGTGACATACAGTATGCATATCAACACCATAAACAACCTGTATTTAGCAGTAAATTTCCATTGAAGAAATTTCTTTGACAGTTGATAATTCAATTGTGATGGATTGCTTAAAGTGCATTGATGATGTGATGAGTAACACTGTAAGCTTCCATTTCATTCACAACAGCACAACCTTTTCTTGTATCAATTTTCCATCAACTAAAATAAAAGAACAAATGCCAAAGAACACATCAGAGTTTCTAATGGCTCAGTATTGCCATCTGTTGGCAATTTATAGTATAGGCATTCCTTTTTATTCAACCCAAATATTTACTGATGGTTAATTTGTGTGTTTTGTGCAGTGGGGCTACCTTTATCTTGGTTTTGAATGAGACTGAAAATCTGGATGTCAGTATTGTGCGAGTATCACAAGGCACCATTGAGTGATATATACTACTCCACAATTCCTAGACAGTTGTGATTATGTGTTTAGGGCAATGAGTTTCTGATACTCAGAAAAATTCTAAATTTGGTACCAAGAGAATCAGAAAGCTGCATGAAGCATTATTTTTTCCACCATCAAGATAGCAGGCCATATGTTATCATGAAAATTTTGGGTAAAGTGGGGCATTATTCTAAGAATAAGAAAAAAGTATTGTTGACCAGAACTCTATTTCATAAGGTTCCTGAGAGAGGGATAATATACTCAGAGGCTGGGTCTACACAATATGGAGTTGGTTTATTTGTGGTTCAGAAGATTGTAGGAACCCAGCTATTATCTTAGCATTTGTATCCCAGGCTATCACAATAAATCATCATTCCGTTTACTTATTCTATTACTCCATCCCATGTGGATACAATCATATTTTTAATATGAGATTAGGATTTAATATTTTGTGTCGACCCGATCATTTATTGGCAGAATAAAGCTGAAACAATAGAGGCTAAATCTAAGGCACCATGTATACGTTCTACACTGCTGAGTTCTAATGTTCTTTGTCCATCCTTGAATCTGCATTAAAAATATGCCACCAGGAAATTTGCTGTTCCTTTTACCAATCCTGTTCCTATCATTCCCTTCCCTCTTCCAGCCACTCTTAGTCACCAGACTCTCCTCCAAGAGAACAGTGAATAAAGCCTAACAGAATGTATAACCTTGAGGCTGCCATTGGATGCTATAGGAATATGGGAGAAAAAACAGAACCAGGAGGATTCACAGGCTGGGATCAAGGCAATATCATGAGCGCCCTGAAGAAGAAGAAAATGTTTGCCAAGAAATAGCATTTTTTGCTATAAGGAGGAGCTAGTGCTGAAATACCCAGATAAAGTTTTACCAAAGAGCCTGAATAAACTTAGAAACCATGGCAGAAAACAACCATTAAGCTTTGTAAAAGATTAGTGACTGATTAAACAACTGTTCATAGAACAGCAGGAGGTTGTGTCAAATGTTTAATCTGAAAGAAGTAACAGAATAACAGAAGAATTGGAAGAGACCTAAGAGGTCTTTGACTCCAACTCCTTGCTGCAGCAGGAAACCCTATATTCATGATGGCGAACCTATGGCACGCAGAGCCCTTTCTGCTGGCACATGCGCCATTGCCCCAGGTCAGATCTCCATGGCATTTCTTTCATGAGCTTCTGTTTCCCTGCAAACAATGAAACAGAAGCTCACGAAAGAAAAAGATCTTAACTGTTGCCGCGCTGCCAGTGTTGGGATGCCCCGCCTCCTGGTCTTCGGGTCTCTGCTGAGCATGCATGTGCATGCATATGCATGTCTGTACATGTGAGTACACATGTCCATGCACATGCATGTTTACACACTTGGTGTCTAAAAGGTTCGCCACCATTGTCCTATATGACTTCAGACAAATATTTGTCCAATCTCATCTTAAAAACCTGCTGTGTTTGAGCACCCACAACTTTGGGATGCAAGTTGTTCCACTGATTGTTTTATAGGAACAATGAATGCTCCAATGATGAAGGGTTATATAACATAAAAATGTTTATCAACAGAGATGAGCAGTGAGGCCATTGAGCTTTTCTATGGTGAAGAAAACATTGAAAAAAACCCAAATAGATGCCAGAAGACAGTTGTGTGGGTGTAGGAGAAAACTCCTAGTTGTGTGAATGAGTGACAATAAAATGGCATGTGGGATTTGATACAAGGACATGGTTAAAAAGATACAAACTGGAGCCAAAATATCAACAGCCATTTATAGCTTTCAGTGAAAATCTCAGTTCAGTAGATTTTGGGGGGAAATGGGAAGTGGGGGAAAATGCTACTTCCTCAATAAAAATTGTTTTGAATGAGGCAACGTATTGTCTTCATGTAAATATCTGATGCAGTTACATTTGCAATTCAACAAGCTGAATAATTTCTCAGAAGACAGGAAAAAATATGTGGCAAAGGACAACTAAAAGGTCAGAGAGTTGGAGCACCTTCTTTGCAATAAAATTGTAAAGAGAGCAGACAAAACAAGAGGAGGGCACCATTTAAGGAAACCAGATAGAGATCTAATTTTCCTTTTTGTTTTTCAAGGTTGTACCTTACTGTCATCCATAGACCTCCATCAGAAATATGTTCAGGATAGAAAAAACAAAGAGTGACCTCTTTTTCCCTTAAGGTGACTCACTCTTTCTTTCATTTGTCCCCAGCTAAATATGTTTGGAATCAAGGCAGTAGGAACAAAAACCATTTTATTATTGTGCTCTCAAGATACCTTTATTCAAGTGTGTTTGAAACACGTAGGTGTCCCTCTTTCTTTTAATCAGGATTGGCAAATTGCCTCCAACCCCAATACATATGCACAATTCATCAACACAGGCAGTTATCAAATGTGGAGTATAGGTGAGAGAGAAAGGTTGATGATGGGCCTTCCAACTGAAATCACACACAGGGCATATGTATATCTATACTTCTTATTTTGGGATTAGAGTTTGAATTCATACGCTGCTTGCCTCATGCAAAATCCAGCACCTTTTCCTTTCCTTATTGGATCAAATTGATGGAACTGAGGTACTATAATGGCAGGCCAGATGTAGCATCTCTACTAGTAGAAAGAATGATTCGGTCTGACTCCACAGTCCTTTGACTTGACCTCTCATTTTTGTCCTTTGGCCACAAAATTAAAACAAATAGGTAATTTCTTGTGTCTGTTACTTTATAAGTAGAAAATCAGTGAATGTGAAAACATGCAGCTTTAGAAGAGTGAAACACAAAAGGGAAATTAAATATGCAGCAAGAATGATAGTAGATTGAACTAGATATCAACTGATGATAAAATCTAATTACTAGTTAAAATTTCAAATACCCATTATTTTATTCTCATAAGTTAAATGCATTTAAGTTTACTCACTTGGTTTTTAGATGCATTTGCCTGAAACTATCTCAATTGAAAATTGGATGGGAAATTGTCTAATTTGCAATATTGGTGTTTCTGAAGCACCTTATAAAGCTTGCACCTGGACTTGATTGCTATCCCTCCTTTCCATGTCTGCTCCAATGCCTAGTATTGACTGTCACAAAACATAATCATAACAGAAGGTCAACTCAGCATATTTAAGGAATTAAAAATTCTATTGCTATTCAGGAAGGCGTTGAATGATATAATTTGCATCATCCTGCAATCTTCTGATTAGGATATTCTGGAGGACTACCACAGTATCTCTTCCCCGTATAATGGGATTTACATGGCTTAAATATTATAGATAAGTAGCAACTTCCCATCACAATTCTTAGGGCCCTTTGCATTTGTAGTGCTATCCACCATCTCTGAATTAGTGAAAAACCATGCTAATTTGCTGTCCCCACCATCAATTTCATTCCATATTCTATTGTCCATGTTTCTAGTCACTACAATCACCTGATTTCTCTCCCAGGTAATGGGCAGCAAAGCTCAACATATTATACTGTATGTACATTGAAGCTACCCTTGGACAGTATCAGAATGAGGAGGAAAATACAAGTTTAACTCTGGCATATTTTAGGATTATTTATTTGTGCATTGATTAGATTGGTGACTGCTGAATCCACAACAGCTTGGATTCACAGTGACTAACAATCCATATAAAATATAAATATCAAGATCACCAATGTAAATAAAACATTTACATAGACCAAGATAAATATAAACAGCTGAAATGCTACTGTATCTTTATTCTATATTAAAACACCTATGATAACTTAAAAACCTTTCAGTAGCTTCAAAATATTACAGCTGATTCATATCAAAAATGAAATTCCAGAAGAAAAATGCACCAAACTACAATGGGAGAGGAATTACCAATGCTTGTTGACTAAAGCAAGCAATTATTGTGGCTTCATTCTAATGCATTATAAGTTTTTTTAAAAATCTAATCCTATTGTTTTGAAGTTCTCAAATGCTTCTACCAAGATTGTGCTACAGCATCTGTGATGATCCAGAGAGAATGGAACCAACAGGACCAAGTTGAATGGGGAGGTTTTGTTTTCTTCTTTGGCTACTGTAACAAGAAGCAGAATGACAGGGGAGGAGAAGGGAAAGGAATTATTTTTTTATTAATTGAATTTTAATTTTTTCCCTTCCTTTCAAAACTATTAGAAACTTTTAATGTTTTAATAATGCTGTACTCTGACTAGAGAATTAATTATTCGGAAAACCAGGTATGCTAAAAACAACAAAATGTGTTCTGGCATTTACTTTCATTGATTTATTCATTCTTTGATAATGCTCTGTGTAGTATTTCATAAAACTCACTACAGACAATATACTCTTATTAATAGCAATTGGATCTATTACTAGCTGCCATTTCTAAATCAAAGAATGTGAATATAAATGTAAATATAAATATCCTGGAAGGTGAAAACAACAGAGATCTCCATTGTAATCTTGTATGACAGTCCTTAGGGTCCACATAGAAAAGGTGAAATTATTATAGTCTTTTTCACTAATGCACAGGACATCCATTGACCAAGAAATGATACTGCAGAGATCAGTTATAATCTCGTCATTATCTGTTCAAGGAGAAAAATCCATTTTAGCTATTTTATGTAAATATGAGATGCATCTGAAAATAGTAACAATGATTTTGGCATGGACTGGAGTCTAATGATTATCTTGAGTTAATGGAATCTCTGGATGGATCTTAGTCATTAAAGTCTTTCCAGACAGTCATTAATCCTCAGGAAATGCTCTCTGAATAGGGTAATTGATAATTAATTCAGAATTTTAACGCAGTTCAGGAGAAACTTTTAAGTCCTTATATTTGTCCATGATGCAAATAACCCACACACTTCTCACCATTCCATTGAATTACTAGAATTCATTCCATACGAATTAGCTCTTATTAAGGATAATACAAAAACTTTAACTGGTATTTGTAGCTACAGGTATGCTTACAAGTCAGATATATTGTTATCATGTGGCACTACTGTTGTGGTCACCAATTTTTTTCATGTGCAATTTAGGATGCCAGTTATTTTGCATAAAACCCTATTTAAGTGCTGGTTATTATATACAAAGCACTACATAGGATTTGTAAAACTAGCAGTTCTGAGTAGAATCTTCACAGAATTTTATGCCTGCTGAGATTGGATGGATTATACCGTATGAGAAGAAGAATCTCTTTGGAGATTCTTCTATGGAATGAAGTGATATTCTGATATTCTGGAGACTAGTTAAGATCTAGTAGTCCCAAAATCTAAGTCTTAAAAACCTGACAAAACTGCTCAGAATGATGTAATATAAATGAATGGTGAGGGAAGATATAATTGTAGTGCTATGATTACCATAGGACAAGAATTATATTACTTGCTTTTTATCATATACTGTATATCACTGTTTCTCAATCTTGGCAACATTAAGATGTGTGGACTTTAACTCCTAGAATTCTCCAGTCAGCATGTTGGACTAAAAGTCCACACATCTTAAAGTTGCCATCTTAAGGTTGAGAAACACTGATATATATATATATATATATATATATATATATATATATATATATGTATGTATATATATATATATATATATATATGTGTGTGTGTGTGTGTGTGTGTGTGTGTGTGTGTATAAAAATAATTTAATTGTGAGTCAAGTGTGAATGAGGTAAAAAGTCCCATAAATAAAATAAATGCCTCCTAGTGAGGCATTTCTGAGACTATCTCTGCAGGATTAAATGGCTACCGATGAAGAATCAGGGTGAGAAATTGAAGCTATCTCTTAAGTTATGAACAGCAAAAGTTTAGTAATAAGCACAAGCAGAACTGCCTAGTGCTCTGAATGACATGTCTTGAAATTGAACTTTCAGAAAAGTGATTGACTGAAGGATTCTGATTTATGTAACCACGACTGTATTCAAAAATATAATTATGAAGACTTTTATAAGTGGGACCTTAACATTGGTAGATCAAAGAAGGGCCATGCATGGTTTCCTATGAAGTTTCTTATTTGCATATGAAAGGGCATACACGATATGCTGTGGGAGTCAGATATATTAAAATAGTTATTTTAAAAAACACCATTTCATTCCTAAGATACTTACCAAGGGTTCCTCAATGAGAAAAGAATCACCGTGAATAGCCTTCTGCTACAATAATTATTTATAAGGAAAGTTAGCTGTATTTTGATACATTTTTGCTTTTACCTTCCAAAGTCATAAAAGCAATCTGAAGGCAAGCTGTGTTCATCCTTCCTTATACTCAGGCGGGGAGAGGGGAGAAAAGAAAAAGGCTCAGTACTTTGGCAATTGGTAAGCTGTTGAAGAGAAGAGGAAAATTGATGAAATAACTTGTCAACTGAAGCCCATTTAAACTGGGCTACTGAGAGGCAGCTGCAAAAGCATCAAGCTAGGTTTTCCTTACAGGAACTGAAGCTTAGAACACAGCAGAAGACCAATGTGGAAACAGAACTACAAGATGATAAAATAGCAACCAAGACGTTTAGTTTTGCAGTGATTTACACCATACCATAGCTATATATCTGAAATTAACTGGGTCAGCTGCACAACACTGCGGATATCATGAAAGCCTAGAAGCTTAAAGCCACTTTCAAAATGGTTGGAGAACTCTCATAGGGGTTGCCCTGAATATGTACTCTCCTTTCATATGGGACAAATTCTGAACTCAGCAATTTGGGTCATAGAAACTGTTGTGTTTCATATTTGTATACATCTCAGCAAGAAACATTTACTGAGGTTAGAAGTTTCCCGAAAGTAGAAAGTTGAAAAACCATTGTCTGGGGAGAAGAAGGAAAGGCTAGAGCTGCCATATCAGAGTTACAAAAATTTGGATTACTATGTGATGATGGGATAGATATCAACCCTGTTTTGCATAGAATGGCTATCCCACATAGAGTCTTCAGGAAGTCTCTCACAGCAAGGACATTCAGGTTTATTCACATATTATTTTCTGCAAGTTGTTCTTTATTACATTTTATTTCACTGGCTGGGAATTATGGGAGTTGATATCTAGTTGATCTCACAGAATCAGAGAAAATTGATTTACCTCAGGAGTGAATAAGGTATCTCCTCCATTGCTCTTTTCATATCACTCAATTTCTGCATCTCCCTCATTCCCTCAATCAACGTACAGTTATACAGTATATGATATAAAATATAGTATATTATATTACATTCATATTATAGTTATCATATACAATACACAGTTCTCATTTGCTAAAATTCAGCAGGATTTTTCAAACTGGGTTCAGGAAAGCTTGATGAAATTCTCTAAAAGACTATCAAAAAAAATAATACTGCCATATATTAATTTGCCCAAATGCCTAGTAATATCCTCTTGTGTGTTCCTGGAGGCCAGGACACAAAGTTGATTTCCTGGATTTGCTTGACAAGAAGAGCAAAGGAAATAAATGGAGCTATAAAATGTGACTGGGGTAGTAAATAAATCCCTCAAGTGAATTGGGGGAAGCAGTATTAAAAATTGCTGTGAAAGGTCAGAACTAGTGTGTGGCTTTTCACAAGGTCATAGCCAGTGATGGTCACAATTTAACTGGCTTAAATTTGGAAATGTATTTATGAGGCAATTCCTGGGAACCATAATAATTTTTATACTGATAATAGAACTATTAAAAGGCTAGAAATTAGTAAAAGGAAAGATTCAGTCTCCCAGGAAAGCTTGTCCTTGCAATGATTTGTAGAGTAATACCATTTCTTGTTATATTGAATGGCATTATCTATCCTTGGTACACTTGTCTCTGACATCATATTTGAATACTTAAATAAATTATTGTGCTTCCATATCAAGAAGTGAGATGACAGAAAAAAAGATTATGTATACGTAACTCTGCCTTCTGATTGTTACTGTTCTTAAGAACACCAGTGATTTTACTTGCCTTTCTCCTTTTTACAATGAGTGATTAGTTCTGATGCAATGATGGGTCATATATCTTAATTTAAAGACCATGATCATAATTTGAAAATACTTTCTTTTGAAAACATGTTCTATCCTCTGGTTTAAAAACACAACCATACTGTGTGTTCTGTAGGGAGAACGAGGCAGACAGGAACTGAGGCAAGGCAGGTTGAAGCTAACACAACCTTTTATTATAGTAACATACAGTTCAATGTAAGGCAAACCTCGAACTGGCAGACAGCAAAACATTTGACAGCTGACAGCCCTTTTATACTAGAGCTGTCAGACGCTTAACCAATAGAATAGCTGGATTCTCCCACCAGCTGGCTGCTTGGGTCTTAGCCAATCAGGAGCTAGCAATGCAAGTCAATGGCGTTGTAGCCTCGAGAACTTAACACTGGGGAAAAACAGAAGCTTTGAAAATGTCCTTTACCAGCACTTAAACAATAAACCAATGGGTGCCTGTATTTTCCAGATCAGAATAATTCCTATTTGCCCACTTTCATAACAGTCTGTAATTGTTATATATCATACATGGGGAACTAAAAATGAGCTGTCTTCACATACAACAAATTAATTGCCACAATCTCTTTTTAATGTAATAAAAACCTAACATGCAGAGAAAATTGTAGACACAAGCCTACTTTCCATGTGTAATTAAATAATACAATAATACAATAGCAGAGTTGGAAGGGACCTTGGAGGTCTTCTAGTCCAACTCCCTGCCTAGGCAGGAAACCCTATACCATTTCAGACAAATGGCTATCCAACATCTTCTTAAAGACTTCCAGTGTTGGGGCATTCACAACTTCTGGAGGCAAGTTGTTCCACTGATTAATTGTTCTAACTGTCAGGAAATTTCTCCTCAGTTCTAAGTTGCTTCTCTCCTTGATTAATTTCCACCCATTGCTTCTTGTTCTACCCTCAGGTGCCTTGGAAAATAGCTGGCAACCACTGAGATATTGGAACACTGCTATCATGTCGCCTCTAGTCCTTCTTTCTATTAAACTAGACATACCCAGTTCCTGCAACCATTCTTCATATGTTTTAGTCTGCAGTTCCCTAATCATCTTTGTTGCTCTTCTCTGCACTCTTTCTAGAGTCTCCATATCTTTTCTACATCATGGTGTCCAAAACTGAATGCAGTATTCCAAGTGTGGCCTTACCAAGGCATTATAAAATGGTATTAACACTTCACGGGATCTTGATTCTATCCTTCTGTTTATGCAGCCTAGAACTGTGTTGGCTTTTTTGGCAGCTGCTGAACACTGCTGACTCATATTTAAATGGTTGTCCTCTAGGACTCCACATCAACTACTAACATTTTTGTGGAGACAGAATTTCATAGTCAAATTCAACAGAAAACACAAGACTTGACTATAAATTTATTCTGAATCAGAAGATGCAGTTTTTCCAACTTGTGTAATTGTGGCTCTAAGTGGTATATATCAAATAACAAAGTTCTCTGTCTCTCTTTCTCTCTGTCCCTCTCTGTCCTGTCTGTCTGTCTGTCTGTCTGTCTGTCTGTCTGTCTCTCTCTCTCTCTCTCTCTGTCTCTCTCTCTCTCTCTCTCTCTCTCACACACACACACACACACACTCACTCCAATCCAATGAAACAAGTTTAAAAGAATACCATTACTGGTTGATGGTATCAAAAGCCACTGAGAGATCAAGGGGGATTAGGAATTTGCCTAGGCTAGAAAATGGATGACTATGAGTTCCAATTCCATCTTAGAAACAAAAGACAGATCAATGATCTTGTAACAGATGGAAATTTATCAAGGAGAAATCCAACCTAGGAGAAATTTCCTGACAGTGAGAACAATTAACCAATGGAACAGCTTGCCTCCAGAAACTACGGGTACTCTATCACTGAAGATTATAAAAAAGAGATTGGACAATCATTTGTCCAGAATGGTAGGTCTCCTGTTTGAACAGGGGGTTAAACTAGAAGATCTCCAAGATCCCTTCCATCTTATTCTGTAGCTGTAATTGAAAAGTTGCATTTGGCACTTTTGGGTAAGGAAAGGGAACTGTTGCACACAATTTTAAATGTGTTGATTTAAATGGGATTTTTGAAATCTCACATGAGATTTTGTGGTTCTGTAAGTAGGTCTGTCTCTTTCCTTCCCAGCATCCCAAATTATTTCTTAGCTCCAAGAGAGACTAATATATTCTACGACTGAGAAACTAGATACCTCCACCAAAACCTTCTGGGGCTAAAGAAACAATCTAATGCAAAATAAACTTTTGACAAGAATGGCTGTATATTTAGCAACATGGAATTAAAGCAGCTTTTGTTTATTTTTTTTATATTTAACTTCCTCCTTTTCAAGTAAAACTTCTCAAGGAATTGGAAAGTAAAAATGAACAACAATATCATA
The DNA here is from genome assembly GCF_009769535.1 of Thamnophis elegans. Lineage (NCBI taxonomy): Eukaryota > Metazoa > Chordata > Lepidosauria > Squamata > Natricidae > Thamnophis > Thamnophis elegans. Next base: position 52,140,916 of record NC_045545.1, read on the forward strand.
CAACTAAAGAAAATTCACCTTGTTAAGTAAGAAACAGTAGCCCACAGGTTTGATTGCTTTTTAAAAGATATTCTGATAAAAAGGGAAAAAACCCCACCCACTATTTATCCAGAAGAAGGAAAAGAAGCCAACTAGGAACATTATGCCAACTAGATAGATGCTGCGATGATTTTCCATTCTGCAGACAACCATATGGAATGGCTCACCAGATGGATTTATATTATTCCATTTCTAGTCATAAATGGGAATATATGGTAACAATTAGACTCTCTACACAGGGAGCATAACTATAGTACAAAACCATTCTGCTCATTGCAGTGATATGTGGAGCTTATTTCAGGCAGGGATGAGTAATACATTCAAAGTAGCCATGAATTTTAAGATACCGTGAATATAATCTAATTAAAGTGCTGCTTTCTGGGTCCTGTGGAATCTACAATACAAAGAATATGAAAAGTTTTCCCACAGTGTATAAGCATCTGAGGAAATCATTGAGAAACAGCATAAATAACTGCTCAATGTTCTTAACTTTCCTTGGCATTTTGCAGATATTTAATTTCTTCGGTCATGAACTAACAGCTATGCCATGCCCTGGGCAACATATCTTTTTTCTGTCAAGGGTCCACCACCATCATGGCTGAAATTTTGACAAGATCTATATGAAGCAGATATATACATATTAGCATTCTTCTTCTCTTAGCACAGAGAAGCAAATGCATAGAAGTATGAAATGGCGTAAGAATCAAATCATCTCAACTCAGATCAGGAAGGCATATGCATTTTTTTTATTCAGTAGATGAGAAGCCAATAAAGTAATATTTCCAGGAGAAATGATTTCACTCATAATTATTGCACAATTTGGGATATGAAAAAGCTGTCGGAAACAAAAGTGTGTATAGTCAAGGTTATGGTTTTTCCAGTTGCAATGTATGGCTGTGAAGGTTGGACCATAAGAAAGACTGAGTGCCAAATAATTGAGGCCTTTGAACTATGGTGCTGGAGAAGACTCCTGTGAGTCCTTTGAACTGCAAGGTGATCAAAACAGTCAGTCCTAGAGGAGATCAACCCTGACTTCTCTTTAGAAGGCCAGACCCTGAAGATGAAACTCAAATACTTTGGCCACCTAATGAGAAGGAAGGGCTCACTGGAGAAGAGCCTAATGGTAGGAAAGATTGAGGGGAAAAGAAGAATGGGACAGCAGAGAATGAGGTGGCTGGATGGAATCACTAAAGCAGTAGGGATGAGTTTAAATGGATTCCAGAGGATGGTAGAGGACAGGAAGGCCTGGATGAACATTGTCCATGGGGTCACGATGGGTCAGACATGACTTCGCAACTAACAACAACAACCATGGAAGAGCTCTTTTGGGAAACTAGTCTGGCACCCCATTGATAGCCTTACAAAAATAATTAGATACTTATCTATTCCAGAAGCATTTTGGACTGGATGGTCACCATTGCACCTATTATTTTATGGTTGGTGTCCTTTGTTATTGGGATTTATGATTTTATTTCTGTGTTTATTACTCTAAGACCCCAGGAGTAATGTTCAGAATCCGGCTGAGATAAGCACAATAAATATATTTTAATTGTATCTTCCTATAAATGAGCTTTCAGTTACTTAGCACCTTGAGTCCAAATTGTCTTTAAAAGCCATAGAAGAAGAACTGGCTCAAGGTATTTTCTTGCCTATGGTTAAGGACAAAAAGGCACTCTACCTCACTTCCAATATAGTATTGAACTCATAGAGAACAGAGGAATCTCACTTCAACATTGTCAGTAAACTATATTATTCATTATAGATGATGGTAGTAGTTTAGCTTAAAGGCCTCAGAGCAAATTGGAAACTGTGCCTACTGATCTTTCAGAATGTTTTCTTTTTTATTGTCAGCTATCTTGTGTACTACATGGAGAGAAAAGGGGGCATAAATTAAAACATAAAAGAATAAAATAATTTGCTGCTTGAGATACAGGCTTCATTCTCCCTAATGGAAAGTCCAGGTCAGAGGTGGGCATCAAATAATGTAACAACCAGTTCACCCAGCACCAAAAATGTGAGAGTGCATGCGGGTGCTTCACTCGCGCATGTGGCCATACATGTGCACGGCTTCAAAAACAGGGCAATATAGGATGGAATAGGGCCGGTGGGCTGATTAGAACTGCCAGTTCACTCGAATTGGTCTGAACCAGCAGCTGCCCACCTCTGGGCCCGGTCTGCTATTGGCCAACATTAGAGGGAATAGTCTAAACCATTATAACAATGGAACCTATTTGTTTTCAGATCAGAAATCTGATTGCCACTATATCCCTGGTTGATCTAGGACAAATCTCTTTAAACTGGTTCTTTGTTAAAAGTTTATTCAAAACACCTTCTCAAACTGATCTCTGTAGAATAGGTTGTTATTACAGCCCTCCCTTGTCATGTTACCTAGCTTAATGAATTGCATTTTTAATGATGCACAGGAGAGAGGCAACAATTAGAGCTTTCCAGCTTGATGCACCCCAAAAGATTCTGTTAGATTTATTAAATCCATAAAAGCAAGACTGTGCAAGGGCTGCGTTCTCAACTAGAATACTTAATCATTGCTATAAAAACTGTGTGTGAGAGAGAAAGGTGGGATTAGCTTTGCTTTTTATCACAACTCTCCTTAAAAACCAATCCCAAAGTAATAAATACATGAAAATTAGTATAGATATAAATTTTAAATTGACAAAAGAAAATTTATTTGCTGATGCTTGTAACTATACTTTCATTTTGTGCTCCTAGATGGCAACAAAAATCACATCTTCATATCCTCCACCCCTCCTCCTCCTCTACCACCACCATCTGAAGGCCCAGCCCAGAGCTTCTTACAGGGTCTGGTGAACAAAAGGAATAAAAATACAGAGAAATGGAGGACAGTTTAACCTACAATATATAAACTGATTGATCCCCTGAACGAGGACACTCAATATTTATCCTGATAAGCATTAAAAGTTTTGCATTCTTTTGAGATGAAAGACATTTAAAATTTGTAGCCAAAACTGAAATGAAATGTCTAACCTTTTTAAAAAGATACTGTAGCTCTAGCCTAAACCAACTATAATGTAGCTTGCTCAACTAATCGGAATCACTGTCCATTAAGTAAAAGGATAAAGGGGAAAGGAATGTTACAACATTTTCTTCGCTGCAGTCCAGGTCTCATAAATTATGATGGCAATATGTCACAGTGAATTAACTGGGTAGTAACCCATTGCATGGAACTCAGTCTGGGTTTTCCAGTTAAGTTGAGAAAGCATGCTACACGGCAGAATATAGTCCTACCAAGGAGCTGTATACAAGCCTGCTTAATAAACCTGCCTGATGTCTGAATCGGCAATCTCTGTTCAACAGATACTCCATGACCAAAAGCAAATTTCACTAGCTACTGAGTGAATGATTGCTTTAAGACATACTGATTCTTCAAACTGCCAGCTAAAGTAGGGCTTCCTTGACACTGATTTCATTGGAACACCTCAATTTTATATTCCTTATATTTTCCGTCTGTGGCTGAATGTAAGGCAGTAAAGTATTTGGAGGTCTTTAGCCACTGATGTGTCAAAGTGTTCTCCACCCCACCTTAAGTTGGCAGAAGACATGTAATTTGTCATGGAATTGCTGATTCGAGCAGTTTTTGATGCTCTCTAAGCTTGGTTGTTTTCTTGCAGACATTTCATCGCCCAAACTGCGCAATATCATCAGTGCTAGTAAGGAGTAAGGCTTGCTCTCCATTTATATTCTAATGCTTGCCCTGTCAGTGGTTGTTGGTCCTTACTCTGCTAGTGAATCTTTGTTTCAAGACCCTGCTTTTAACTGATTTCCCTCTAAAGCATTTGGTGACAACACCCATCAGGACCGACTTACCTAGAGGCTTAGAAAGTGTCAGAAAATATTACTTTATCAGCAATACAGCTTCAAGTTGTCTGTAAGCTGAGGGTGAGATAAAGGAAGCATCATGGGAACATTACAGAAAAAATAAGTTGCCAAAACATCTTTGTGCTATAGTTATATGCAAGGGAGGGAAAAACAGAAGATAGGGCCTTTGGTAGAATTGGGGAACAACACTATAGCAATAGCAATAGCAATAGCAATAGCAGTAGACTTATATACCGCTTCATAGGCCTTTCAGGCCTCTCTAAGCGGTTTACAGAGAGTCAGCATATTGCCCCCAACAATCTGGGTCCTCATTTTACCCACCTCGGAAGGATGGAAGGCTGAGTCAACCCTGAGCCGGTGAGATTTGAACCGCTGACCTGCTGATCTAGCAGTATCCTGCAGTGCTGCGTTTAACCACTGCACCACCTTGGCTCTAGTTGTCCAATATAACGAATACAAAGTAAAATTAAAAATAATCATGAAATTGTAACTAAGGTGCTGCAAAACAACTCATTCATACACCAACAGGCATATACTAGGTCTTTAAACTCTTCAGATAGAGCCAAGCCATTGCTATGTTGATATCACTCCTAGCATATCATTAGAGATCAATAAGATGTGACAATCATTCTCAGTGCCTATAAGCCCTTTATCCAAAGGACTCATGAGTCATGCACTGCTGCAAAATTACAGAATCATACATTTGAAAGAGACCATTTAGGTCATTCAATCCACTAATAACCACACTTGATACAATAATTCAAATTAAACAACTCCTAACAAATGTAATGGAAATGAATATAAGGATAATCAAATTAAACTTGGTAGTTTCTTCTTTTAAAAATCAGTTGGAAAGGCTGCAAGACACAGACATATTTTCTTCAAATTCTGATGCTAATATGTTTGGGCAATTCAGCAATTACTACTCATAGTGTTTTAAGGTTGTCATGGAAATCAAAAAGCTTCTCATATGATTTCCTTTCCTTCAAAGAGAAGAAACTTTCTGTTGTCATTCTCTGGCTTATTTTAGTATTGCACTAACAGGAACTGTACAGTACTTTTATCTGTCTGCTGTCAGCTGTAAATACAACACACATAGGCATGCACAGGCATATGCTTACATGAGCTGTCTCTCTGAAGAAGGGAGAAAAAAAGAATAAAACATTTTGCTCAGGGAGAAGAAGAGAAATGAAACTGTATATTACAAAGAAATTGCATCTTCTTAGAAGTCTCATTCCATCAAGTTAAGATGATAGCTCCGTTCTATTATCCACATGCTTATTTGACAAATTCAGGAAAGTACAAAAAGTACAAAAGCATCCAGTGGAACTGTTGGCATTTTAAAAAAGTTTCGCCTTTGGACTACCTGACCTTCTCAAGCCATACCATGGATTGCTTTTTGAAAGTTCCCCTGAGGTTGTAGTGCTGATTGAATGGATCAAGAATATCTCTTTGAGAGAGGAGGAGCCAATGTCATGACGAGACGACATGCAATCTCAATGCTCTGAGATCGCTGCCGATACTTTTGTTGCTGGGTGACCCAAACGGACCTAAACCGTCCCGCAGAGCCGGTGAACGGGAAGAATACGTCCTGCTGATCTCAGGGACATCGCGAAGTCCCTGATTGATCCAGGAGAAGTTCTTCTAGCTGGCGACAAAAGCACAGCCCCATGGCTGACGAAGTTGGGGCGGCTCCAAAACAGAAGGATATGGAAAGAGAAAGTGTTTTCAGCTGGTGAGGAATTTTTACCGTTTTAAAAGAGACTGCCTATAAAAAACTTAAAAGTTAATTTAAATTTGAGAACAGAAGAAATAAGCGGCGGAATTAAGCTTTGAATGGTTTTGGACAGTGGGTTATCTTACTTTTTAAATGCTATTTTCATGGATGGAATTTATGCAAGCCTTTTATAACGAATGGATTAAGTTTTCTTCTATCTTTTTATTATTATTATAATTTGCAACCTATGGACTAAAATTCTCCTTCTTCATTACTGCGTCTGTTTTTCCTTTTTTCTTCTCTATTTCATTCAAGAATTTGACTTTTTTAAACTTGGAATAAAAAAGATACAAAAGGCAACAAAGAAAATTGTAACAACAGAGGGAAAGATGACACTGCTACTCAGAGGCTGGAGGTTTGTGTATTGGAAACAAAACACTTTTACTTTCCTCGCTGATTATTCTGGCTTGGCACTTCAAGGTCTCACTGTTTTGTCTATAGAGAGTGATAAGAAAAGCATACAGATGTTCCTTTGATCTTTAACCAGAGAAAAGTAAAAATAAGACCTTATCATGAATTTATGCTTAATCTTGTAAAAACGTTCCAAGCCAGAGCAGCAGTGTTTGTCAGCTGGAGATAATGGCACAATCTCAACAACAGAAAGAAACTTTAAGTTTGTGAAAGTTATTGTTAAAAATTCAGAAATTATCAAACACATTTGAGAGGACAGAGAAGAAGTTGGAAAATCTAGAGCATCTAACAGTAAAATATGATGAAGAAGTTGGAGATGTTTATCAAGTGGAAAAAGTGGAGGTTAGAGTCCTAGAAACCAAAGAGAAAAATGACAAGATGCAGGGTGGCAAGATACAGAAGAAGAAAAAATAAAAGAATTTATGGATTTAAAGAGAGAAATTTTATTAGCAACATCATTGAAAACACCACTGACAATTAAAGATAAGCTGATCAATGAAACAGAAGAAGGGCAACAAAATTACAGGAGAGACGTAATAAGCAATGAGTTGCAAAGTGGAGTCCATACAAATTTGATTAAGGAGATGATTAGAGGACTGATACCACAAATGGCAGAAGACATGAGATTGTTTTGCTACTGGAAAGGTACAGGTTGATAGATGAAAGTGTATAATCTAAAACTAGTTAAACTTAGTGAAATTTAGTGACAATAGATATAGTTAAATAAATAATTGATAATGATAACAATGTATATATATGTATTGTTATGATAAGTAATAATTGGATATGAATATTGAATGGTACCTATGAAAGGAACATCAGACATTTTCTGGTTATATATAAAGGTTAATAAAAAAAGAACTAAGTTAAATTTAATTAAGTGTTGATTATTAAAGGGGGAAATGTTATGATAAAGGATACAGTCAAACAAAGGAGGGATAATGATTATGTGTGTGTGTGTGTGTGTGTGTGTGTTATATTTGTGCTGATAAATAAATAATATCAGCACAAATATAACACAAATATAACAAAGGCAACAGTAAAAATATTGGGTTTCTGTCGTGATGGACTCTTGCGACGAGCCGATTGACAGATAATGGAATTGGGGCATACCAGGGGTTGTGACACTATATATATATGTTTGTGTGTGTGTGTGTGTGTGTGTGTGTGTAACATCTCTTTGAGAAGCATAGTCGTTGCCTCTCTAAAGTATAATTATTCATGTCTAAGATCTGCAATATTGTTGGCATCATTATATTTTTCCAGAAACAAATACTTTTTCTTCCTAGTATTTAGGTAAAGGTTCTCCTTGCACATATGTGCTACTCATTTCCAACTCTAGTGGGTGGTGCTCATCACTGTTTGAAAGCTGAAGAGTCAGCGCTGTCCGAAGAAGTCTCTGTGGTTCATATGGTCGGCATGACTAACACCAAATGTCCACAGAACACTGTTACCTTTCCACCAGAGGTGGGTTGCTGCCGGTTCAGCCCGGATCAGCTGAACCAATAGTAATGGTGATGGGAGTCTCCACCCGCCCACCCGGATGCTTCTGCACATGCATAGAAACATTGTGTAAGTGCACGCAGGAGCACGCCTGAACTGGTAGTAAAAAATTGGCAACCCATCTCTGCTTCCCACCAAAAGTGGTTCCTAATTTTTTTTTACTTGCATTTTTACATGCTTTCGAACTGCTAGGTTGGCAGAAACTGGGACAAGTAACAGGAGTTCAAACTGCTGAACTGCTGACCTTTCTGATCCACATGCTCAGCATTTTAGCCACTGAGCTACTGCGTCCCTTTTCCTAGTATTTACAATATATTAAAAGTTGGAGATTTGAAGAATACGTGGAAGATTATCTTTCTCTATAGCTATTCTGTGCTCTTTTGCCCAATACTGTATTATGTCCTATTCCATCCATTCTTGAGATAGTGGAAAACTATACCAATTGTTGTCCCATTGCCAATTCCTATCTTGCCTCTATTGCCTGAATACACAGCCGCTGAAGGTTACTCAACTTCCCCCAGGCTAATGGATGACAAAGCCTAACAGATCTTGAGACTGTCTTTGGGTGAGGTCAGAATAAAAGAGGAGGAGAATACTCCTTTTATCACTGGCACAGTTAAGGATGACTCAAGCTTGTCTCACCCCTGGACTGAGGACAAAATGAAGACAACATTGTGGGGACAGAATAAAGAAAGAGAGATTGCCAGGGACTATTTGTGTCATGGTTATCCGCAAGTGGAGACCTAGCCCGGGGCAGCCAAAAGATTCAGTATGCTTAGTAAAAAGAAGCTCACAGTAGCTTATGCTGATTGATTTCCATGAACGTGTATATAAATGCATCTTCTAAATGTTATAATCCCACATACAGCACAGCAGGTTTGTACTTACATATTTTATAAATCATAATCCCCTCTTTCTTCTATGAATAATCAAGTGCAATAAAGCTTAATATAGGCGATGCATTCAATCAGAAGCTAGTAGAACTATCAGCCTATGTTTTGCCCACCATTTTTCTGCCGAGGGAGGGAGGGGAAACTAATAAGAAATGCAACTGAAAGCCCAAGAGTGACTCTTCAAATCATTTTAAATGAAGGCATCTTGTTTGGGAGAAAAATTAATCACAGCTGTCATACAGATAAAATGGAGCTGTTCCATTTTACTATTTATTTTGTATTTCATTTTAAACATATCCTGCCTACAATTGTTTTAGGTTCCATTGAAGTTCTGAAGAATATTCTGTAGATCATTTGTTCAACCAGTTCCCCATTATCTTTTAGAACTAGAGACACCAAGAAAAAGCAATTCTAAAAGGGTGCTCTTTAGTGCAAAAGATCTCTTATTGTGTACTGAATATGTACATTTCAGCAAAACTGGGAAGGTGAGATTAATAAATTCCTTCCTTCTCACTCCAGAATTCTTTACACTACAACAATGGGCCAGGGTCAGTCATATTTTTCAATCTTTGGTTGTGAATGGGAAAGGTCTCTCGCTGCTTACCAATGTCCACCATCAAGATGTCAGGACTTTATTTTACTCTTCCAGTGGCAGCAGTCTATGACTCTTGGGCTAGAAGAAGGACATGAGAGAAAGGCTGTGTTTCATAATATGCTTGTCTGCTTTTTCCAAAATCTGGAAAGGCTTTTTTTAAATTGTTATATATATAGAATTTAAAAAGCATGGGAGATACAACAGAAACTTGAAGTTCTGTAAAAGCCATGGGCTTTTATAGGCATCCCTCCAACATGACCTTCTGACTATGCACCAAACCAGAAAAACTTGAGCCATTATATGTATGTCCATAAGGATATCATTAAAGGCTACTGAAAGATCAGGAGTTGAACTAATAAGAGGTTAATCAAGACTCTTTTAAATATATAATAAGAATCACTTCTGGCCCAGAGAAGCGCTAATTCAACTGTGGTAGATTTTAATATTGAAAAGACACTATTTAAAGAATCACATGGGAGTCTCGAACTTCTAGACAGTGTATACATCTAAGGCTGCAGAAGATGAAGCCTATCCAGACATCTTTATTACCATATATAATGTCCCAACTGAATCAGTTTCAGAAAATAGAATAGTTTCCCTTGATTCAGCTATCTATTGGTTGTTGAGTTAGCTGGAAAAATATTTGCTGCCTTCACTGCCAATTCTTCTCTTCCCTCTAAATTAAGGTGACCAGACGTCCCGCTTTTGGCGGGACACCCCCGCTTTCCAATGCATTTTCCCGCGTCCCGCACACTTTTTTAAAAAGCACGCTTTTTTTGGCGCTCGCAGCTCCCGCCAATCAGCTGCTAGCTTGCTGGGCTGGCTCATCGTTCTGTTCTCTATCCTACCAGATGAGCCAGCCCAGCAAGCTAGCAGCTGATGGGCAGGAGCTGTGAGCGCCAAAAAAAGCATGCTTTTAGCCTTTTACCTACTACCTACAAATTTAAGCCAGCCCAGCCTGCCGCTCACTGATTGGATTGGCCTGGACTCCAGCCAATCAGTGAGCTGGCTGGGATGGGAAATTTTCAGCACGCCTGCGTGAGTCTCCATTTCCTTTCACCAAAAGACGAAAGAGGTTGCAGCTGCGCTGACTGGTGAGTAATCTAATTCTAATCGAATTTTCCGCTCGCCGCGGCAGGAGGAGAGCTGGGGGCACTGGCAGCCGCCCGCAGACAACTTCCTCTCGCTTCCGGGGCTCCCGCCGCCCAGCAGAAGCCCCTGAACCGCTTGGAAGTTGTCTGCGGGCGGCTGCCAGCGCCCCCAGCTCTCCTCCTGCCGCGGAGTCCGTTCGTGAATCAAAATGGATTGCCGCGGCAGGAGGAGAGGTTGGGGCGCTGGGAGCCGCCCGCAGACAACTTCCTCTCGCTTCCGGGGCTCCCGCCGCCCGGCAGAAGCCCCTGAACCGCTTGGAAGTTGTCTGCGGGCGGCTGCCAGCGCCCCCAGCTCTCCTCCTGCCACGGAGTCCGTTCGTGAATCAAAATGTATCGCCGCGGCAGGAGGAGAGGTTGGGGCGCTGGCAGCCACCCGCAGACAACTTCCTCTCGCTTCCGGGGCTCCCGCCGCCCGGCAGAAGCCCCTGAACCGCTTGGAAGTTGTCTGCAGGCGGCTGCCAGCGCCCCCAGCTCTCCTCCTGCCGCGGAGTCCGTTCGTGAATCAAAATGGATCGCCGCGGCAGGAGGAGAGGTTGGGGCGCTTCTGCCGCCCGGCAGAAGCCCCTGAACCGCTTGGAAGTTGTCTGCGGGCAGCTGCCAGCGCCCCCAGCTCTCCTCCTGCCGCGGAGTCCGTTCGTGAATCAAAATGGATCGCCGCGGCAGGAGGAGAGGTTGGGGCGCTTCTGCCGCCCGGCAGAAGCCCCTGAACCGCTTGGAAGTTGTCTGCGGGCGGCTGCCAGCACCCCCAGCTCTCCTCCTGCCGCGGAGTCCGTTCGTGAATCAAAATGGATTGCCGGCAGAAGTTCTTCATTTAGGTTTAGTTTATTTTTCCACTTCTGGGCGAAAGCTATCCTTGCTGCTGTAAGTATGCGTAATATTAGATATTGTATTTCTTTTTTGTATTTCGTCGGTATAATAATTCCTAATAGAAAGAGTTCAGGTTTCCAATCTAACTTAACCTTTGTTATTTCTTCAATTTTTGATCCTTTTCCAGAATTTTTTTGCCTCTTCACAAGTCCACCATAAATGATAATATGTGCCATGATGTATTGAATCACATTTCCAGCAATTTAGCGAGGTATTTGTTGAAATTTTGGCCAACCTTGACGGTGCCAGATGCCATCTATAATAAAGCATTTTGTACTGGTTTTCCTTGTATGGGATTGATAGTGTCATTCTTAAATTTATTCCCCAAAATTTTCCCCATTTGTCTAGTTCAATGTTATAGCCAAAGTTCTGTGCCCATTTTATCATTGGTTCTTTTACAGTTTCCATTTGATACTTCAAGAGGAATTTGTATATTTTCCCTATCATCTTTCTGTCCAGACTTTGAATAATTTTATTCAATTCGTGTGGTTCTGTTTCAATACCATATATTTTAGTGTCTTTATTGTATTTAGTTTTAATTTGGAGGTAGGTTAGCCAATCACCTTTCATATTCTGATCTGCCAATTCTTCAATTGTTTTTAAATTTCCCTGTCTGTCAATTAGATCTCTGTATCTTAGAATTTTGTTCCAATCTGTAAAATTTGGGTGTGTCGTTCTTTCTGTTGGTGATAGCCAATTTGGGGTTTTCACATAGTGGATTTTTTTGATTTTGAGCCATTGTTGCAGTAAAGTTCTAATTAAATGATTTTGAAAGTATTTGTGCATTTTATGTTTGTCATTCATTCCATAAGAAATTATGCCAGCCTGCCTGCAGGTCATGGCCTTCTAAGATCAGAATTCTTTTATTCTTTAACTCAATCCAATCCTTCATCATTGTCATTGTTACTGCAGTTGCGTATATATAGGCTCCCTGTGTGCTTCCATCCATCGCTACGAAGATCTGCTGACTCTGCCTGCCTGCTGGTAAGTGAGCCGGGTTTTTTCTTTTATTTTTTTAATGTATTTTAAAATAATATTTTATTTATTGTGCATATGATTTTTTAAAATAGTGGTATTCTGTGTTGATTCTTTTTTTAAATTGTCTTAGACTATTTAAAAAAAGATTCTATCCAAAATAAATTGAAACAAGCCATTTTTAAAATTTCTATGCACAATACTTTGAAATGGACTCAGGAGTCATGATTGACACTGAGTGAATTTGCACTTTTAATAATCAGGAAGATACAATGGCATTGAAAAAAGTGACTGATGACCATTTTTCACACTTAGCGACCGTTGCGACCATTTTTCACACTTAGCGACCATTGCAGCATCCTCATGGTCACGTGATCAAAATTTTGTTTGGCAACAGATTCGTATTTATGCTGGTTTCAGTGTCCTGGGGTGACCTTTTGACAAAAAAAAATTTTTTAATCAAGCCCCCCCCCCCCCCCCCGGTCAAGGGCGTCCCTCTTTTCCAATATGAAAATCTGGTCACCTTACTCTAAATGGTAAATGGTGGTGTACTAATTTCAGTTTACAAAGCTATTGATTAAATCTTGTGGTGGTGTTGCTCCTTTTTTTCTGAATGCCATCAGCAAGCAAGGAAACCATTTACCTATGACAGTATTGCAAAATCTGTACTTAGCACAAGCTCACTGCCCAGGTGATTCCAAAGAGATGATTATCCAGTAAACCCATTTTACCATGCAGCTCCTCAAACCCTACAAGAAGCAGAATATCTATACCCAAGATACATTTCTATACCGAGTTACAGACCAAAGTTTAGTACAGAAACTGCATTGGTCATGCTTGTAGATGACTAGAGAAAAGAAGATCAGAGGAGATGGCTTATCAGAGCTTTTGGGAGTGGGCAGCATATAAACAAAGTGCACAATAAATAATAAGCTTTTGGCTGAGCGTGATATTTTCATCCAGAGGAAAAGAAAGAACGGCACCAAAGGAAATTGACAGGGACCCAAGGCCAATGGGAACACCCACTCCATCCTGAAGTAGCCAATGGGCGCCAGGCTCTTTTTATCCTGTCTGGGACATTTCATTTTTTAGAAGTGATAAAATAATGGGCAAAGGTATCAGATTTGAAACAGTTGAAACGGATTTAGATTTTTGATGCTATTTTAAATGAGGGAGTTACTCATACCCAAAAACAATCAAAGCAACTTCATGGCAGAATAAAGAGGTTGACAAGACATGTTCATATACTGTGTTTAGGTGTTCATGGACAAATGTTCTCTCTCTCTCTCTCTCTCTCTCTCTCTCTCCTCTCTCTCTCTCCTCTCTCTCTCCTCTCCCTCCCTCCCTCCCTCCCTCCCTCTCTCTCTCTCCCTCTCTCTCTCTCTCTCTCTCTCCTCCCTCCCTCCCTCCCTCCCTCTCTCCTCTCTCTCTCCCTCTCTCTCTCTCTCTCTCTCCCCCTCTCCCTCTCTCTCCCTCTCTCTCTCTCTCTCTCTCTCTCACTGCTGGTAGGATTATGAAGCATACTACTGTAGAATTAGATATAGTTTTGATTTACAGTATGTCTAATATCACATATAATAGTAAAAGCTGGAAATTTTTGATTAACTTGGATCTGAATCGTGGGAATAAGTATACTAATTTGCCAGATTAATTCTACATGTATCAGTTTGCATCTGCAAATTTCTTTCATAGACCTGATTTGTAGGAGATCTAGTTAAATCAATGCAATACAATAGCAGAGTTGGAAGGGACCTTGGAGGTCTTCTAGTCCAACTCCCTGACTAGGAAGGAAAGTTTATACCATTTCAGACAAACGGCTATCCAACATCTTCTTAAAGATTTCCAGTGTTGGGGCATTCACAACTTCTAGAGGCAACTGTTCCACTCATTAATTGTTCTGTCAGGAAATTTCTCCTCAGCTCTAAATTGCTTCTCTCCTTGATTAGTTTCCATCCATTGTTTCTTAAAATGTTCATTTTCACTGCCGCTATCCTACCCAGCAAAGATAAGTGCAATTTCTCCCATTTTTTCATCTCTGTCTGTATGCTATGCCAAAGTGATTCATAATTATGCTTATATAATTTCCCATTTGAAGTTAAAATGTTAACTCCAAGATATTTGACTTTTTTAACTACCTCACATCCTAGCATCACTCCTAATTCTTCCTTTTGTTTAATATTCATATTTATAGCTAATATTTTGGTTTTTCCTAAGTTTATTTTAAAGCCCGACACTTGACCATATTGATTAATCATATTCATTAAAACCATACTAGATTCCTGCGGTTGTTCCAATATTATGACCAAATCATCCGCAAAAGCGCGGACTCTATATTCTTGCTGCCTAATCTTGATCCCTTTTAAACCATCCAAGCCCCGTATTTATTCAACAATACTTCCAAAGTTATAATAAACAATAATGGGGACAAAGGACAGCCCTGTCTTGTACCTTTTCCAATTTGAAAAGAGTCTGTTAGACTTCCATTGACTATGATTTGTGCTGTTTGCTGTTGGTATATTGCTTTAATTGACTGTAAAAAATTATCTCCTATCTGCATTTTTTGCAGTATCTTCAACAGAAATTGCCAGTTAACTCGATCAAAGGCCTTCTCAGCATCCAAAAATATAAACGCAGCAGGGATCTGATTGTTCTTTCCCAAATATTCTAATGCATTAATAATTAATCTAACATTACTTTTCATCTGCCTCCCTTGTATAAAACCTGTTTGGTCCGTATGTATCAATTGTTGAGTGACCAACATTAACCTATTTGCTAATATTTTAGTAAAAATTTTATAATCTACATTCAGTAATGAAATAGGTCTATAATTTTTGGGTTGAGTAGTATCTTGATCTTCTTTGTGTATCAAAGATATAAACGCTGTCTTCCAAGATGGAGGGACTTTACCTTCCGTTTGAATCATATTAAATAATTCTCTAAGAGGTTCTACCATTTCTAACTGTAAGTTTTTATAGTAAACCGCTGTCAAGCCATCTGTACCTGGTGCTTTCCCTGACTTTAATTGCTTAATTACCTGCAGGATTTCCCCCGAGGTTATTGGTTGATTCAATTTTTGCCTGTGTTCTTCTCTAACTGAAGGTATTTTCTCTTTGTCTAAATATTTGTCTATGTCTAAACCATTAATTTTATCCCCTTTATACAGTTCTGTAAAAAATTCCCAGAAAGCCTTTTGAATCTCTTCCTGTTGAAATACCTCCTTCCCTCTGTAAATCAGTTTAGATATATTTCGAGTTTTCCTTTTTTTCCTAATCTGATAAGCTAACCATCTGCCAGGTTTGTTTGCATTACAAAAAGTATTGTGTTTTGCATATAATAGATTAGTAGCCACCTGGTCAGAGATCAACATGTCAAATTGAGATTTTAATATGTTAATAGCTTCCTTAACCTTTGTATCGTCTGGGTTCATTGTTAACTCCAGCTCTTTTCTCTTAATTTCCTCTTCCAGTTCTGTTCGTTTTAACCCTTGCTTATTTCTATGTGTTTTATTTATATTCATCAAAACTCCTCTCATATACGCTTTGCTTGCGTCCCATACAAATTCCATAGATGTACCCTTATTCATATTCAAAACAAAATATTCAGATAGTAATTTTTTACAATCATTAATATACTTTTCATATCTAAATAAGTTTTCGTTCAATCTCCAAGACCTTCTTGCCTGCACTACCCTTCCCAACTCCATCCAAACTGGGTTATGGTCCGAAAGGACCCTAGCTGCAATCTTTGTTTTCTTGACCCTAGAAAGCAAATCATTAGTGGTTAGAATAAAATCAATCCTTGAGAGGGATTGATGCCTGTCCGAGAAGAAAGTGAAGTCACATTCCTCTGCATTTCTTCTCGCCAAATATCTCTCAATTCAAAATCATCCATAATGTCAAAGAAAGATTTGGGTAACTTTGCTCGCATCTTGGTATTTAGGCGGGAAATCTTCTTATCTCTCTTAGTGTCTATCACTCCATTCCAGTCACCCAATAGTATACAGGAACTATAGTCCCACTGTACTAATTTAGCATGAAGATTTCTATAGAATCTATCTTGCTGTTGATTGGGAGCATAAATTCCCAAAAGTAATGTCTTTTTCCCTTCTAAGATTAAGTCTAAAGCAATATATCTTCCGAAGGGATCTGCTTCTATTAATTCAGCTTTCATATCTTTTCTTAAGTATACAACTATACCATTCTTCTTTTCCATAGCAGAAGCTGCAAAATATTGACCAAGTTTTGAGTTGATCAAATATTTTTGATCAGTTGACTTGATATGAGTTTCTTGCAAACAATTACATCGTTCTTAAACTGTTTGAGATAATGAAATATTTTCTTCCTCTTCTGTGGAGAGTTCAGTCCGTGACATTCCATGTTAAAATCTTAGTTGTCATCTTTGGTTGGTTGAAGCATTTTTAGAGCTTCCTGCACGGCCTGTTTAACCTTAGGTCTAGCTCCTCCCATTGCTTCCAGATTTGTTGTTGTAGATCCTTGATCGATGGCCGATGATGTTGATGCTGTTGCTTTTTAGCTTGTTTCTCCATACGTCTAGTAGTCATGCGGCTAGGTCTTGGTTCCATAGCACCTTGCACTTCTAGAGAAGAAAGATGCTCCATCTTGTCTGGTGGTTGTGTAGTTTGCTGTCTATCCTGTCCTTCTTGTGGTCTTTCTCTAGGTCCAGATGGTGCAGGGTGTCCGGCCTTCAATATATTATAATAAAAATCTCGGGCTTTCCATACAGAGTTGAGGCGGTACCTTTGCTTATCAAATGTAAATATGATGCCAAATGGTGCATCCCATCTATACTGTATCTGACGATTTCTGAGTTCTTCGACCAAAAAAGCGTAGTCTCTCCTGGCTCTTAACATTTGAGGTGGTATCTCTTTCAAAACAACCAGGTCTTGACCGCCAATTTGAAGCTTAGTGTTATAAGATGCTTGCAGTACCATATTTCTAAACTCTCTTGTAATAAAATATATAACGATGTCTCGAGGAAGCTGCTTCTGCTTTGCCAGCCAGGAGTTAACGCGGTAAGCTTTGTCAATTTGCCAGTCTTGATTGGTCCCTGGTCTTCCCATCAGGCGGTCAAAAGCTTCCGATAGGATCTGTTTCAGGTTCTCCTGTTTCTCCTCACGCAGCCCCCTTACTCTTAATGCGAACTCCATTTGTCGGTACTGTATCATAATAATTTCTTTTTCAGCATTTTCCACTTTTTGTTCCACCACCTCTGTTTTCAATGTCAAGTTAGCATTGGCATCATAAGAACCTCTAGAGTATCTTCCACTCCAGAAATATGTTCTGTTAATACAGTTACAAGACTCAGCATGTCATCTCTAATTTTATCAACCTTAGCATCAAATTTCTCATACAGCTCCTGTTTAAGTCCTTTTATTTCACTTTTAATTTCTTCTTTCATTTCTTTTATTTCCTCTTTCTCTCCTGCTTTACCACCTCTCTATTATCTCTAAACTTATCTTCCATTTTAATTGTCTGTGCATTAAGAGCCTCGCTTAGATTACTCAGGAAAAATTCTTTCGTTAACACATCCCCAGCAGGGGGTGTAGGAAGCGGAGGCTGCAGCTTTGTGCCAGGCACTGAGGATGTGCCCCTGGAAGTAGAGGGTGACGACTTCAAGTTAATATTTGGTTTTGAGGCCATTTCAAAATTTATCTGCCTGCAGTTAATAAAACTCTTTTGCCTGAATATGCAGCTTTAAGTAAAGAGGCTTTTATTTTGAAGTTTAAGGCTTGGCAAAACTTTCAGTGAGTAAACATTGTAACAAGACCATTCAGCAGATTCATCACCATTTAACTTCCAATAAGCAAGGTTAATGAAGGAGTAAAATTCTTCTATTGTGAAACCAAAACAAATGATAAGCAATCTCTTTTGTTTTGAATTCTTGTGAGGATTAGCAAAAAGTGTTCGTTATTACCGGAGAAACCAGCCTGCTCGGCGCCATTTTAGAAGCCTCTGAGTAAATAATTTTTCAGAGGAGAAAAAGAAAAGAAGCTAAAATGTTGATAAGCAATTATTGTCCACAGTAAACGGATCCAGCTCGTGATAAGAATAAATCAAACAAAACTTTGAGCAGAGTGGGAGAGACCTACTTTGTCCTGCACAAGGCAGTTTGAAGTTCCCAGCACGGACAGCCGTTCTGCCTTGGGCTAGCCCCCCTTTCCTTGCAAGCACAAAAGCTGCAAAAATCGAAGAGCATTTGCCAGCAAAACAGTTTCTTCTTTCCTTCTTGCCTGAAGGATAAGAAAACCTGATAAGACGTCAGATGGAAGATCCTCTAAACAGGTACGTAGCCAGGAATTCGGAGGCAGCTGATTTTTTGCTGCCCCCACCAGTAGGCTCCTCCCAGGAAGTCTCCATCCATTGTTTCTTGTCTGCCCTCAGGTGCTTTGGAGACTAGCTTGACTCCCTCTTTTTGTGGCAACCCCTGAGATATTGGAACACTGCTATCATGTCTCCCCTAGTCCTTCTTTTCATTAAACTAGACATACCCAGTTCCTGCAACCATTCTTCATATGTTTTAGTCTCCAGTCCCCTAATCATCTTTGTTGCTCTTCTCTGCACTCTTTCTAGAGTCTCCGCATCTTTTCTACATCGTGGCAACCAAAACTGAATGCAGTATTCCAAGTGTGGCCTTACCAGGGCATTATAAAGTTGTATTAACACTTCACGTGATCTTGATTCTATCCCTCTGTTTATGTAGCCTAGAACTGTGTTGGCTTTTTTGCAGCTGGTGCACACTCTGGCTCATATTTAAATGGTTGTCCACTAGGACTCCAAGATTCCTCTCACAGTTGCTACTATTGAGCAAGGTACCACCTATACTGTACCTGTGCACTTTGTTTTTCTTGCCTAAATGTAGAACCTTATTTTTTTCACCATTGAATTTCATTTTATTAGATAGTGCCCAATGTTCCAGTTTGTCAAGATCCTCCTGTATCTTAAGCCTATCTTCTGGAGTGTTTGCTATTCCTGCCAGCTTGGTGCCATCTGCAAATTTTATGAGTTCTCCATTTATTCCCTCATCCAAATCATTGATGAAGATGTTTAAGAGTACTGGGCCTAAAACAGAGCCTTGGGTACTCCACTGCATACTTCCCTCCCTGTAGATGCAGTTCCATTGAGGACTACACTTTGAGTGCAGTTGGTCAGCCAGTTACCAATCCATCTGGTGGTGATGCTGTCTAACCCACATTCTTCTACTTTATCTAGTAGTAGGTTATGGTCTACCTTATCAAATGCCTTATTGAAGTCCAAGTAAACTATATCTTTAATTTTGTCACTTTCTCAAGGAATGCAATAAGATTAGTTTGGCATGATCTGTTTTGACAAACCCATGTTGGCTTTTGGCTATTACTTTGTTTACTTCTAGGTGTTGCTAATTCGTTGCTTGATTATCTTTTCCAGAATCTTTCCTGGTATTGAGGTCAGGCTGATAGCTCTGTAGTTTCCTGGATTTTTTTTCCTTTTTTTGAAGATGGGAACCACATCAGCTCTTTTCCAGTCCTCTGGCAGTTCCCCGGTGCTCCAGGATCTCTGAAAGATATTGTTTAGTGGTTCTGAGATCTTGTCTGCCAGTTCCTTCAGAACCCTGGGGTATATCTCAGCAATATAGCAGTGTTCCATTTTCCAATTGGAAAATATGAAGTAGGAACATGTGCATTCAGATATAACAAATGTCTTCTATCTCGGAAAGCAAAGATAATCTCTGCAATAATTTCAGTGAATGGAACTGAAGGTATAAGATCATTTAAGGTCATGTTTTGTTTCTTGTTTTGTCTCATTCGTTGTTTTGCCAGTTGGGAAAAAAGACACTTGTGAAGAGATGTTCATTATGTAGACCTACTGGGCTAAATCCAGATGAACTTGCAACTACACAGTAATGTATATGTTTGAATTATCCCTACTTCTCTCATAAATTCTGAAAACATACTCACTATTATAGGTTTGGCTAATGTGCATTACAGCCTCAATATTATAGGTTTGGCTAACTGTAGTATTCCTTGTCTCTTAGCTGCATTTCCTTTCCTTTAATTAAAAATATTTTTGTTGATATTGTTGTTTAACAGAATTAAAAATGGTACAGATTTTGAATTAAAGAAGAAAAGTAATAATAAAGTAAAAAATTAGTAGAAATAGAAAAGAAAAAGAATTCTAAAGAAGTAGTTTCCAATCTTCTTGACAGTATTTATTGATACATTTAGATTTTATTCTCTCTAAGGTTAGGTTACATAATAATTTCTTTCTTACCATAAGATATCCTTTCTTACCTTCAAATCCATAAACCACATGTTAACTTTCCCTTTTTCAGAAAAAAAAAGTCCATAAGGGTGTTTCCAGTTACTAATAAATGTAGTTATTGATATTTCTCTGAACACACAAATTAACGTTGCCATCTCTATTTGTTCTGTTAGCTCTATTGGCTTCAATTCTTTTGTCTTCTGGATCAGGGTTGTAACTGAGTCCCAGATATTTTGGGTTTTGAAGTAGCTGTGTGAGATCACCAGAAGGATCCCTGTGCATGAATAGCACCAATGGCTAAGCTCACTTTGCATCATCTGCCACTGAGTATTAGACTTTGGGCTTCTCTGTACTGGATCCAACTACGGGGGAAACACTACTGCACCAATACACATTTTCCTCTCCTACTTTCAAAATAATATTTTTCTACTTCTGTCAACTTCTGCTGCCTGCTGAGCTTATCTTTATTCTAAGCCCCTGAATTTTGAATGGAATCCAATAAATTCTGAAGTGCAAGAATGCTTCTGGATCACATTTTTTCCTACTTTTCCAGAATAATACCAGCTGCATGTATTCCTTAATAGCATAATGATAATAATACTTGTCTTACATAAAGAATATTCTTGTGTTTTAACTGCTATTATCCACCCAAAGTGGTTGTACTATAAGATAGGTGGCCATATAAATTGAAATTAAAAAAATAATGATTCTGACCCCAGCAGGAAGATGTTTTAATGACTATTTTTTATTTTGTGATCCACCTTATTTTATCCTAAACTGTTGTTTAATAATTCAGTGGTGCACTGTTTCATCATTTTCCAGTTACCTTATTTAACCTGACATGAGTACAGGAGAGGAGTAGTTTAAGAGTGTATGTGGATATAGCTTTAGTATCACTTCCCTGCCTGTTGACTGCAGAAATCAATATGGAAAAGTGGAAAAGTCAGTTGTTTGTGTCCAATAAATTCAGAAACACAGGAATTCAATCTCATTAAGTTCCACATCCCATGTTCTCATTAATTGATACCTCTATATTCCAGTGAAGAACATTAGTGTTATTAACTATCATCCCAGGAAAATTAGCAGCTATGTCACTATCTTTTTTAGAGAATGAAATAAGCTCATACCAAAAACAAAATCTATTCTTGTGCCAGTATAACCTTTCATTCTGAATTAAATCTACAGATATAGTAAAAGAAGAATCTTAGCTATTCCATGTATGCTATAGCATGGCCACATAAACCTGAAATGTGTGTGTGTGTGTGTGTGTGTGTGTGTGTGTGTGTGCATGTGCGTGCGTGTTGCATTTGTGCCTGATAAATGTAACAAGGCAACATAAAAAATGGCTTTCTGCCTGGATGGCTCCTAGGGTGAGCTGATAGACAGAAAAGGGAAGCAGTATGCTTCCTCCCATATTTGAGCATACCAGGGGTTGTGACACAATACACACACACGTACGTGTGTGTGTGTGTGTGTGTGTGTATCTGATAAATAAATGAAAAATGGTTTTCTGCCTGGAAGACTCCTAAGGTGGAGCTGAAAGGCAAAAGGGAAGCAGGAGAGGAAGAGTATTGATATCTTTGAACTTTGATATTAGAGAATATGCATGAGAATACTATGGACAACCAAGGAAAAAACCATTGAATCAATGACTCAATGAATCATTGAACAAATGAACTCCAATCCATACCAATCCCTAGGGGAAAGGCTCTAATTGTTAAAAGCAGGTCATGTGAAACAAACCTTATTGCTTTCTTTGATAAAGTGAAAGCAATTAGGAATTGCTCTGGATACTGTGTACGTAGAGACTATATTTCTATTTGATAAAGAAGACCACAGCCTACCTCTTGGTAAGATAGAACAATGTAGACTGGACCATCACCAGGGAATATTATGACTTGCACTATTCTGATCTTTGTACACACATCATAGTATCTATAAATTGTTTCCAAGGCTGCTCTACCAAGTAATGGTCTGCCACATATTTCTTGCTTGATTCTTTGTTGTTAATGGTTGATCCTAAAAAATAGAAGCCAATCCATCACTTTAATATCTTCATTGCCAATTCTAAGCCTGCTTGTTCTATTACTTTGGAAGAAGGTCAGTTGACTGCAGTAATTCAAGAAAGTGCACCAGCGTGCCTACCGTTCCTGTCCTACTGTCCCCATTTATTCATACCATTTCCTGTGTTCATGTCTATATTTATACTTATACCTGTTATCTCGTACATGTTTGACAAACTAAATAGTAAACAAAATAAAGGCAGGACAACAAATTTCATTCCAATATATATTTTGCCAATTTAAGGATATCTGGATAATTGTTTCACTCAGGCGTGGGCAAAGCCACACTACAACCAAGCTTTTCAGTCATTCCATTCCACACTGAGTTATACATAATGCAATTTATTAACCAACATTATGAGTGAACCCCAATGCTGTGACTTATTGCCAAACAATGATTGAAGTAGATTATAGCATAGCACGATCTGTGAACCCTACAATAATTATTACAAATTGTACTACCCTATAAATGTCATACAGAGAAAAGGATGCCTAAAAAAAGAATAGCATGATCCTGGGTTAACAACACCGTCTTCTCCAAAAAATCTCTAAGTGATACAGTATAAATTGTTGAAACCTGCCCTTCATAACACTGCAAATAATTTTTGATTGGTCATCTGAGAATGACATATTTTATACATTTTTTTAAAAAGATGCATAAAATATTGTGACTTATGTTTGGCATTTGTTTATTCAATTCCAAGAACTGAAGGTAAGATCAGAGAACATTCTTAGTGAAAGGCACACAAATATACGTATAGTTGTCTCTGGGTGAATACTTTTCTCAGTGAGACAGACAAATAGCCAGATTCTTTCAAGGCAAATAAAATTAAAGAGCATAAAATAGAGACAAAATTTGCAGCTTTCATAATGGACCTGTCATCTTTCCAGGAATATATTGAGATTCTTAGCATGATCTGTCCAAATAAACACTGTTGCATTTACATATATTGATAATTTATTATCCCTTTATTGTTGTTCTGGCAGAGCAGAACTAACACGATTTGCTGCTGAAGGTGAAAAATAAGATAGCAACCTTCCTTGTTCCATGTAGAAATGCCAACTGGATTGGTGATGGAATTTACTGGCTGCATTTGCACATAATATTCTCTCTTATAATTTGTGAAACACAGTAAGAAGCAGCAGCAGCTAAAGCCATTGCGGCAGTTAACCAAACAAATTGTAGGTACTGAGGCCAATTCCTGAGTTCTGCTCCTCTATTTATTATGCCATGCTAAGCCTTGTTGCCTAACCATGGTTTATTCAAGAAATCATAATTGACTGGACTCACACAACACAAGCCATAAAACATGTTTACAAGCCATAAGGGCCAAATTCATATAATCAATTAAACATCATGGTGGTTTGTCAGTGTGTGTGAACCCTGCTAATAAATAGTAATGGTCTAAATAATCCAAAATTTGTTAATTAGCATAAACATGATTTTAGTGTTTTATTGCCCGAAATAAAGCAAGGTTTCTTATTTGTAAGGTACCACACTTCACATTAAGCAAAAGAAAAAAGAAAAAAAGAAACCACGTTACTGCTTAATGTTATGTGCAAGTTTGTTCTCTGAGAGCAAAACATAATTTTAGGTGGCATAGAGCAGACACTTAGGAACAGCAATTATCCCAATAAAACAGCCAGGTTTTAGTACTATTTACTACGTGCTTTTCCAAGGAGTAAGCCTCCTCTAAGGAAACATGTTTAAGGCTGTATGGCATTTGTAAAATATTTTCCGCAAAATGCCAAAGTGATTAAATTTGCTTGTGCAACATCTTTCCTCACAACAGTCTTTCCAATTTCACATCCTTCAGATGCATTAGGTCATAAATCCTAGTTAGTGAGCCCAACAGACTTTTGACTAAGACAATAGGAATCATAGTGTATATATGGAAAGCACCATATTGTCTTCCCCTACCTTTAAAAATCAATAGAATGAGTTTGTACTTTATGTTCTTGGATTGTACTCAGAATGTGTCAAAGTAGTTGTTTATCATTTTGCACATTTTATACAGCTCTTTCACAAATGTGAAATGTAGACAGAAGTTGAGAGGAAGAAGGAGTGTGGTTTAGTGATTAGATATGTGGCAAATAAACTATTGTTAGCCACATGTTTCTAGACTCTCAGTTTCTTGCTAGTGACTATATCGTGTAGAGCTGGGGAGAGTCCAAAACATCCTATTGTCCTGTCCTACACTGAGCAAAGAGAGAGGCATCCTGTTGTCCTATCCTAGGCTGAGCAGTAAACAAGGAGAAAACAATTTGCATGTTTCAATAGTTTTACATCCTTTGACTATAAATCAGTTAGTTAACACTAGACCTGAGGGGACTATTAATTAGGAAGAGAAAGATTTTTTCCCCCCTGCAATTCATAACCAGAGCTAAGAAGTCAAGGTCTCTTGCAATCCAATAGTCTAGACACCAACTATCTACAGTATCCAGTTCAAAGATTTTAAATGCCATTTGCAGGGCAAGAACTCATAAGAAACCAGGAAAAAAAAGGCTAGAAGAACACAGATTCAGAAGAGGGAAGTTATTTTGAATGAGGGAATGGATTCTAGAGTTTTGCTTGATGTAATTAAAGAATTAACACCCTTTCCAGTGATGGGATTCAAAATTTTACTACCGGTTCTGTAGGTGTGGCTTGGTGGGGTGTGGCAGGGGAAGGATACTGCAAAATCCCCATTCTCTCCTGATCAGCTGGGACTCAGGAAGCAGAAAACGGGGGTGCAGCCAGCCAGATGTGGCATTTACCGCTTCTCAGAACTACTCAAAATTTCCACTACTGGTTCTAGAACTGGTCAGAACTTGCTGAAAACTACCTTTGACCCCTTTCTTTCAAAGAGTCATGCCAACTCTATTGCTTAGCCCTCCTTAGATGGTAGTATAATTTAGGACTTGGCACTATACCAAAGTCCAGGCTCTGACTCCTTGCTAAATGAAGAAGCAAGCAGCTACCTGTGCTAAGCCTGGCTCAGTTCACTCCTGAGTGTAGACTAAGGGTCTCTGAAGCTTTCCTCTAGAACAGGATGTCTGTCACACTCATGTCATCACAGCAGCATCACGGGATGTATTGGGGTTTTCCCCCCTCTGCTAAACCTGGCATGGGTGTGCCAGTGTGTGATACATCTGGCCCATGGGCCCAGGAGTTTCACAGCCCTGCTCTAGAACCTCAGAATCAGAGGCCATCCACAACACAATGGCAATAATTTTTCATTCACTTTGCTGAAATTCCCTGATAAATTATTATGAATGATATTCAAGGTCAAATTATGACTGAGGCAGATTATTTTATCTTATAAAGAGATTATGGTTCACCTGTTCATTCTAAGGCTATTCTATAGACAGAACAGGACAGGACAGATTATAGAATAATAGGCTCCAGAGACGTCTCCAATGTAAGTACCATCAAGGAAGAAAGGATTTATTTATTTAAAATATTGGCATAGCTGTCATCTTAAAGCCAAACTTTGGGTGGTTTACAATCCAACCATCAAAACAACATATACAACTAAACCCAAACAAGAAAAACAAAACAATGTGGTACCACAGTTATTCCTGATGCAAACCTTCACATTCTCATCCTGCTCTGGTGTCATCCAATCCCAGTGCCTGGGGGAAGAATCAGGTCTCAAGTGCTCTCTGGAAAGTTAAAAAGATGAAAGCCTATCAGATCATCAGGAACAGTGTTCCGTAGGGCAGAAGCTGCAATGGAAAAAACACATATCTGAAGGCTCACAAGCTGACAATGTTTAAGGGAAGGGACCTAGAATGTGTTTACTTTATCTGATTTGGTGGGATGGGCAGATACTCTCAGGAAGAGGCAATTCCTCAGGATCATAAGCTACCACAGCAAACCAAAAATTCAAAATTACATATGTGCAGTGATGTCCAGATGCAAACTCACTCATATATATTGCATACAAAGATATATATGTAAGCATGTAAATAATATATTTGCATCATGATGCAACTTTGTCACTTGCCCTATTTTTGCAGCCCCATGGACACTTTTGGGGGTATGAATTAAATGCACAAACTATGTATTACATGCAAAAAAATTATATCACATATTCCTTTTGTTTAATAATAGTAAGGATGTGCCTCGCAGTGAGATCCTAGGATGCAGAAGTTCTGATATTCTGCTCACTAGTGGCATTATACTTTAGATCTATGGGTCTTTGGTATGCTGACCTGGAAAAATACTTGCACTTAATTTTCCATTATATATAAAAACACCCAAGTTTCTCTATGTCACTGCTAGAGAATTAAACACATGAACTCTTCACACCTTCTTGTACTATAGTGGCTTTCAAATACTTTCCATTGTTATAGGCTTATGCTCAGGTCAAACAAGCAAATATATGTCAGCAAGCATCTCTCACTTTACGGAATTTAATCAAAGCTTTGCAAACAACTAGACTGGAAGCTACGTAGCTTCCTTACTGAGTTTTCATACTGATTAACTGGAAAGACATGTAACAGAAATATTTAACTGCTTCTTCATTTAAAAAATGGTGTGTGTGTGGGAGTTGAAACTCAAAGATCAAGTGTTTGAAGAAAGGAAAAGCAAACTAAATGGAAGGAAGGAAATTTGGGCCCAGAAATATGAGCTCTGAAAGGCAAAGAAAGGAGATCTGGTTTGCAAAAAATAAAAAGATAATTTTCCTTCCTGTATATGGGGGAGCACCAGAATACCACAAACAGCAGTCCTAGAACCAGCTGAAACCCTGAAACCCTTGGCAGCTGCCCCCCAAAACAATTCCAGAATTTGGTTCTCAATTATAATTATTGAATACATGAATGAACAACAATGTTAAATAATGTTAAATTGACATTTTTTTACTAACTCCAACCAAATTTAGCCAAATAGTTAAATAATTTAAATCATGTGAATAAATAAATTAAAACACACAGAGTGAAGCTCCTATGCTACTGTTCAAAATCAGCTGCAATCTCACGCTGAAAAAAAGCTGTATACTTCTGACGATTCCCTCAAAACAGAAGACTGTTTTCTCTCAAGAAGTGTACTCCCACAGATGTAACTTGTTGGGAGCCACATTGTTTACTAATGCCTCACAGGGCTGGTGTAACAAGAGGCACTGTGAGAGACAAATGTAAAGGCGGTTTCTATTTTCTCTCTTTCTGTGCCTCTCCCCCCACTCCGCCTCTTATATTGGCATCCTGTTCTCTCACACCATTCACCTCCTCTCACAAGAGCATTCTGCCAGAGAAGAGAACTTTTGATTGTTTTGAAAATGAGCCTATAGACTGCATAAATTAGGACAAGGGCTATAGGTTTCCTACCGTCCGCACATCTATCACGCTCAATAATGTAATTCTAGCCCAATATGTTGGGCAGCCACCATGTTGAGGAGGGCTCCACTACAGACTCTAGAATGAGGTCATCCTGTATCTTCAGGCAGGGATTATTTCCACATGGCAAACTCACAAACAAAGGCATCTGATCAATATGGCCATTAGGACTGTACAGTGCTTGGGACTCTATCCCAGACACAAGCTATGGAGGGCCACAAACAGAGGATGTGTATGTAGTTCCTTTTCCTGGGAATGTGCAATTGCTTTAAACAGTTAGAGGCCAGAGTTATGTTTGACATGCCCCTCCTCCTCCTTCATCTTCATTCTGAAGCATCTTTCTAGAATCAAGTCCAAAGTGCTTCATAGCCTCATTGATCATATCAGTAGTGCATTGAGGGAGGCAAGGATGGTTAAATGAAAAGCAATGGCAAATAAAGGATAAGGAAATGTGCCTTGCCCACTGAATGAGTGATGTAGGATTCTCCTCTAGAAATGTTACTAAACATACATTTAAAGCCTCAGGAGATGGAGATTCAATTTCTAAGGAAGGCAAAAATGGGTGTTTAGTAAAATATCTGTTTAGGTGCATGAAGTCTGATTTAGAAATGTTTTTATTACTTCAAGGTGAAATCAAGAAATGAAGGAAGATGAAAAATAAAGAAAAGAAAAAAAAGCAAATAAAGGGGTAAAGAGTAAAAGAAACACAAGCATAATATGTTACATATAGGAAATCATTCTGCCTAATTTTTAAAGACAAAATTAAATCTCAACCACATGAAATAATATTGATCACTCTTTCCATTACGTTAAGAGGCAACAGTTCAGATAGAAAAATTCAATGTATACTGCTGATCCGAAAATATTAATCTCAAGTTTCATTGTCTTTCAAAACAACAGTAAATATTATCTTGCTTCCTGCTCCTCCCCTGCTCTTTTCATTCAATTTTAAAAGTTCCCCTAGGATAGAAACTGGAAATCATAATCATTTGTTCTATCATTAAGATAGGCACCTTGTTTGCCAGTGTTAAATGTTCCCTTTTTCATTTTGGTGAAATTGAGAATTAATTTGGCAAATGAGGGAAGAATTTGTACTCCATTCACACAACAACAAGAAGATGGAAGTATTAGGCATTTATATGCTTCCTCTTGGCTATCTATATTTTACAGGACATTAAAAGATGAGCTTGATTTTAAAGTCAGCAACTTTTCTTGGGCTTCTAAGCATGGTCAAAGATACATGTTTGTTGATATCAAAAGATGCTTAGAAAAGCAAAAAGGGTCATACTTCTCTATGCGCATTTAGATGAAATGATTTATTAATCTAGCTAAGGGTTTCTACATATGTAGAAAGAAACTAAACTGTGATGGAGCTAAAAACAGATAGTCCACCTCTTCAAATTGTATAAACAGTAGAGGATCTCCAACAGCTTGATAAAGTATTATCCTGATTACTTTCAACTTGTCCAGAATTATGATATTCAAGTTCATGAGACTATAAGTAATTTTATTTGCACTATTTGATATAATTTAGTGTATTATCTTATAACCTGAATCTAAATATGTATGTATATCAATAAAAGAATTGTAATGACAGTGTAGATAATATTTCTCAGCATCTCTAACAAATGTTTTCTTATTTATTTGGTGGTGCTTACTGCAGGATTTCATTATTTGAAGAAGACTACAGCTTTACAAAATAGCAGGGATTTGAAATACTTCAATAATTGTATTGGAAGGGACCAGAACATTGATTCCTTGAGAATAGAACATCACAAGCCACTTCTACAGAGACAAGAAGTAGCCACAAAATTAAACTGATCCAATATTGATTTTTCATTTCTTTTTCATTTCACTTTTTCAAGATTACTTTTTATTCTACAGACTGGAATTATAACCAAAATGCTCATTTAATAAAAAAAAGGTTAGATTAATTAAGGGATTAAAGTGGGAATGACAGTCACAGGTGAATAAGTCTTTGGAACTTGGTGATATGAGAGAGGAAATGTAACAGATGCATGATTCCCTTTTAGAAACAGAAGAAGTCAAGACGCATCACTGATCACATGTGAAGTTCCTTAGATTACATAGTGTTTAATCAAAATTATACATGCAATGATCCGTTTGCTATCATCTATTACAGAGCAGACTAGTTCTTGCAGAGCATCAGATAGAATAGTGCGTGGAATGGTTTTCCCTCACATGGAAGTAAGATGATTAGTGACTTACTCCAAAGAAGGATCTGCCAGAGGATAATAGCTTTCTCGCCCTTTCTTTCATTGCTTGGACCATGTCTGGAGTACTTAGCCTTGAGCTATAGTGTGGATGGAAATGAATAAGAAAAAAATGAAACACACTTTGAATAAGCATCCTTCATGCATTTGTTAAGAATGTTAAGTATGTCATCTAATCTCATAAGATTTCTTTGTATATTTTTATATAGTCAGGCTGCTGTTTATCTTTAAAATCATTACATACCCATTACAATTAGGTTCAACATTGAGCCATTCTTTTTTTCTAATCCTGTCTTTTGTTTATATAAAAGAAGTTTGTTTTGGAAAGGATACATTAAGTAGAAGTTCCTTAAGTGAACTTGGGGTCATGAAGATTCCATGCACATCCTTCAGAAAAGCAGTGCCTATAAGAGCATAATTTGCCTTTGGATTCAAGATAAGTATTGAAGTCTAAGACAAAGCTAGTTAGCCTTATCACCTGTAGAGTTTTTGAAGAAAATCTTGAAATAGCAAAATAAAATGGAATTTGTATATACTTGTTCAATTTCCCAGTGTTTATTACTCTAGATATTGCAAGCTTTGAATATTTCAGAAAGCTAATGCGTTCACTCCAGGGGTGGGTTCCTGCCAGTTCTAACCTCTTCTATAGAAGAGATTCCACAAATCTACTGTGCATTTTAGAACCGGTTCCAGCTCCCTCCCCCCGCTCATCTGCACATCATCAAGATGAAGAGCAAGAGGAGGATTTCTGGGAGTTGAAGTCCACAAGTCTTAAAGCTGTCAAGTTTGAACATCCCTGGGGATTTTTTCTAAAGGGTTAGGGGTGCAAGGGTCTTGTAACTTGACAGCTTTAAGACTTGTGTGCTTCAAATGCCAGAGTTTCTGAGCCAACATTTTGGTTGCTAAGCAAAAGCATTGTTAAGTGAGTTTCACCACATTTTACAAGTTGGCCACACCCACCTAGTCACATGGCTGGCAAGCCACTCCCACAAAGCAGGCCACACCTACAGAAGATGTTCTAAAAAAATTTGAAACCCATCACCGGTTCACTCTACCTGAGAATTTTGGGTTATGTAGTCCAACATAATGGCACATTCCCAGGACAAGGCAAAATTGATATAATCTGTTAAAGACCTAGGAGTACTCTTTTCGAAAGACCTAAGCCGCAATGTAACAACATTGTCAAAAAGGCATTCAGAGTGGTCAACCTTATTTTATGTACTTTTCTCTCTGGTAATGCTTTGCTGCTAACTAGGGCATATAAAACCTTTGCCAGACCTATACTTGAATACTGCTCACCTGCCTCGAACCCACACTGCATTTCAAACATTAAAACATTAGAGAGGGTCCAGAGGTATTTTACAAGAAGAGTACTCAACTCCTCTGCTAGTAATAACATTCTGTATACCACCTTGAAATTTTAGGCCTGGATAACCTTGAACTACACCATCTACATTCTGATATGAGCTTAGTGCACAAGATAATCTGCCATAACATCCTACCTGTTAATGACTATTTTTACTTCAACTGCAGTAACACCAGGGCTATCAATAGATACAAACTAAAGGTAATCCGTTCTAATCTTGATTGCAGGAAAAACAATTTCATCAATAGAATAGTAAATGTGTGGAACACTCTACCCAATCCTCCTGTTAGTTCCTCTAACCCCCATACCTTTTACATTAAGCTGTCTACCATGGACCTTATGCATTTCTTAAGAGGTCCCTAAGGGAGCGTGCATAAGCGCACCAGTGTACCTACCATCCCTGTCCTACTGTCCCATTTATATGTACTCTTTTTATGTGTTTATGGCTATGTTTTGCTTATTTTTATCCATTTATTTGTGCTATTTTTTCATGTGTTTTTCCTACTTGTTTTCTTTGTACTTGTTGACAAATTACAATAAATAATATAAAATACATACATAAATAAAATAAATAAGTTGAAGAATATTTCCAGTTGTTGTGAGTGAATACTTCTGCTGGGTCAGAACAAGGACCATCCAATCTAACATTCTATAACACATTGATATGCCAATGGGAAGGAGGACAAAAAAGAACACAATAACTCTAGATTGGAGTATTTAAATATAACTTTGAATCTCTCTGTTCAATCATAAACCCACTGAATGAGCCTGATTGAATCTTCTGCTATCTCTTAGAAAGTCTTTTTCCACGGTGAGTCAATATTACCCACCCATCCTTGAGTCAATACTAAACTATCCTGGTTTGACATTTACTGCCTTCATTGATAATCTCTATCTTGCCTCTTTTGCCTCTGTTCCCAATCACTGGCAGACACCACCACCCCCCCCCAGGATAATGTCTGACTAAGCCTAGATTTTACATGCCTTTGGGCTGAAGTATTCTGATAATAGGAGAACTATTACTTTAAAACCAGGAAAGCTAAAACATGACCTAAGATTGTTTCAGTCATGGTCTGGGGACAGGATATGCAATGCTATAACAGGAATAGTATATAGCATATAGTTTTGCCAGTGTCTGTGTGTGGGCAAATATTCTTAATTAACTTCCATAGAATCCCGTCCTAAAGAAACATTGGTGCCCTTTCTTCACAAGCTTATAAATGAATATATTGTATTTAATATACAAAATCTGCCAGTAAATTAATCAATAATATTTCTTCTAGCAATATTCCCTATTACTTGCTCTATAAACAAGGGAATTTGTTTAGAATAATTTATTTTCAGAATGTCTTTTAGTCGATAAACATGAAATAGTTTTCAGCCATTGTGCCAAGGAATGGTAATAACCATGACTCCTTTTTCTAATCACGTTCTTACTTCTTTTTTCCACTCTTGTGCTCTCGGGTATCTAGTTTACCAACTTAAAAACAATATAAAACAAACACAGGTGTTTTCTTTATAAGGACAATTGCATTATTTTTACTCCCTCAAAATTAGTGCTCAACATTTCTTTTATTTCCAAATATTTATTGGAACATCTAAAATTACTTTATATTTTGTGTACTAATGGGGTAATACTTATTGTACTTTTCACAAGGGTGCTCAAAGAGAACGTCAGAATCTTTCTAAAATGGCACTGCAAGGGATTAAACAATCTGGCAGTTTGGATCAAACAACCAGGCCTTCTCTGGAGAGGTGCTAGTAAGCCATTGCATCCTAATTGAAGAAGCTGCTCAAGCTAGATAAAGGCTCCACACAGGGGAGATTTAAGCTCTAATCATGAAGGGAGGAAGGAGCCATTCTGTATCTGAAATAACCTGCCAGACACATACAGCCACTGCAATGTAATTAGTTGGCTTGGACATGTCAGACTCTATCTTCTCTTCCATTACACAGTCATCAAAAGTTTGAATCGGAAAGCATCTGATATAACTTCTAACCCAACCTCTTGCTTGCTGCAGGAAACAATAAAATATCCTCAAAAAATTGGGTTCTCTAAGGTAGCTACCTCTTCTACTTTCATTGTAATACAGGTGCTAAAGGGACACATGCTATCTAAGAATGTAGTGATAAGAACATCGAGTCTGTTCATGGAAAGCCATTTTCCTACTCTGGCCAGACCTCGTGTAGCATATTGTATCCAGTTTTGGTACACTGTTCAAAAGGAACAGTACAAATCGAAGGGGGTGGACTTATTCTGTATTGCCTTCCAGGAATAATCAATTAAAATTACAAGGACATACAGTAGATTCACATAGAAGTAAAAGGAATTTTCTGATTGTACAGTATAAGCTGTTAGCCAGTGAAGAGACTGCCAAAAGACGTGGTGAATTTCCTTTCTTGAAGCTCTGGATTGTCATCTGTTACAGATGTTCTAATGCGGGGTGTCAAACTCACATTTTTACATTGTCGTCAAGTATCATATCACTACTTTTTCTCCCTTCACTAAAATAGGAGTTGGCATGGCCTGCAAACCATATGAGTTTGACACTCCTGTTGTAATGAGTTATGCCCTATGTAGGGGGTTGTATTAGCTAGCTTTCAATCTCTAAAATAACTGACTACTCTACATTTCTATAATTCACTGTATTTATGCTACTACAGTCGTGGGCAGCCTACCAGTCTATGAAAGCCATTCCATTGCTTAATAGTTGGTTTTGTCAGGAAACACTTCCCAATATTCAGATAAAACATCACTTCACTTGTTCAAGTCTTGCCAACAGTTCCAATCCAAGTTCACCCCATCTTGCCTGTAGTTACAGAATTCTATTTTAGGTCGCTGCAGAATTCTATTTGTTCAGTTTTGTCTTCTGCAAGCCCAACTCGTTATATACAGTAGCTAGCATGAAGTGTCTTCATGATACCAACCCTGCCCTTTGCGTGTTTGCGTGTGACATGCAATACAAGTATGGCAGGGCAGAAGTTGTCTTGTGACTCACAATGCACATTAACATGATTAAGGACAGCCATGCTTATAGCATTTGATTTCCTCATAGAACATAGTTCCACAGCTCTTCTTTTTTTTAATCATGGCAGTCCTCTGAACTTTGTTTAGCAACAAAGATGATTAGGGGACTGAAGGTTGAAACCTATAGAGAGTGGTTGCTGGAATTCTTTAGTCTAAAGAAAAGAAGGACTAGGGATGACATGATAGCAGTGTTCCAATATCTCAGGGGTTGCTACAAAGAAGAGGGAGTCAAGCTATTCTCCAAAGCACCTGAGGGCAGAACAAGAAGCAATGGGTGGAAACTAATCCAGTAGAGAAGCAACCTAGAACTAAGAAGAAATTTCCTGACAGAACAATTAACCAGTGGAACAACTTGCCTCCAGAAGTTGTGAATTCTCCAACCCTGGAAGTTTTTAAGAAAAGATTGGACAACCGTTTGTCTGGAATGATATAGTGTTTCCTGCCTGAGTAGGGGATTGGACTAAAAGATCTGCAAGGTCCCTTCCAACTCTGTTATTCTATTCTATTTAACCTGTTCCACCAGTTACAATCCCCCGGAGCAGAATGCTCTCTAACCATTTTTTCCCCAAATGTATCATAAAAGACTTTGTTATACACTTTACTGAGATTAAATTATACTACATGCACAGCATCAAGTCTTGATCTGTGAAACTGGTGGTGACCTAGTCATAAAATTATAAAATTAGATTTGATCTTGACAAAAAAACCCCATGTAAAATGAATCCTACATTTTTCGCAGGTTGTTTTTTTTTAAAATGTGGACCCAAGTAGCCAATCTGGCCTTTCTTTTCTCCATTTCCCATTATTAATCTTAACTGCTTCAATTAACCACAAAGAAAATAGCTAAATAGTGGGTACGCCTGTCATGGAAATTATCAATGGAGTCTGAATAAATAATGATAAAGATAGAAATGCTGTTCACAGAGAAAAAATCAGTCTGAGAAGAATTTAAAATGGGCAGTCTGGTACCATGCATTTATTTTCCTACTCCACCACTGTCATCATGATGATGTCCATACAATGCTGTAAACAACATTCTGGCTTATTTGGGGGGGGGAGTCATGTATTAATGGATGCTGTTCAGAGACACTTGCCTGCTGACTCCTCCAGCAAGTGGGAGAAGTGAAGAATCATGCAATGTTTGTGTTTCACATTATTTTCCCCAACGTTGGCACCTGGGAGATGTTTGGATTTCAACTGCCAGAATTCACAGTAATGGCTCGTACCCAGAGGTCATTTAGGGTCAAGAAGTTGATGTAGCATGTTACCCCAACCAAAGTTTTTTTCCTCTTCTTGGAATAAACTGTAGGGGAGAGGGAGAAGTACTGTAAAGTCATAAAAATAACTTTTCCCCTTTGTTTCACATTCCACTGTTGTCTGCTCAGGGCAGGGCAGGGGCAGGAGAGCAAGTGATGAAATTCACATCATAATGCAAATCTTACAGTTTATGTTCTTTCATTCAATTTTTGGCACACAAGTACAAAATGGCAAGGTGTGCACTGTGATGTTATCGTGCATGCGTTGTCATTTTTCCATCACCTTGGCTATCTGCAGATGCCTCTGCTAGTTAAGTAGCAGCCCCGGGTTTTTTTGTTTTGCTTTTAATGGTGGTAGACTTTAGATAGAATGACATTGTCTGGGACCCTGAAAAGCTGTTACCTGTCAGGAGAGATACCACTTGGCAGAATAATTGATTTGACTTCATTTTCAGTGTTCATTGACTCTAGAGCTGGGGTCTGAATGGCAAAATGTTCCACTTATATTCCCAGTTTATATTGCATACTCAGTCATTTGGGAGAAAATCAGATTGAAATAATTTTCAAAATACTGTTATGTTTGGGCTACTTATTGAGGGTAATTATATTCAGGTTCTCATTATAATAACCCCCAAACTGGTTTACAATAAACATAACACAGAATAAAAGTAGATTAAGAAGTTTCACACCACCAGCATTTCCATCACCCAGTTCCTTAGAAATCAAATTTGAGGTTTGAAATAATTGATCATTATCATGCCTATATTTGTAATTCTAATGCTCATGAAAAGCACCCATGACCCAATAAATACTAAAGGTTCCACCTCACATATGTGCTAATCGTTCCTGACTCTAGGGGGCGGTGCTCATCTCCATTTCAAAGCCAAAGAGCCAGCGCTGTCTGAAAACGTCTCTGTGGTCATGTGGCCATGACTAAACACCAAATGTGCATGGAACACTGTTACCTTCCCACCAAAGGTGGTTCCTATTTTTCTACTTGCATTTTACATGCTTTCAAACTGCTAGGTTGGCAGAAGCTGGGACAAGTAACGGGAGCTCACTCCATTACGTGGCACTAGGGATTCAAACCGCCAAACTGCTGACCTTGCTGATCAACAGCTCAGCATCTTAGTCCTGAGCCACCACGTCCTCTTCCAATCAACACTTATTGACCAACAGAATGCCATCTATTGTCCCCTTACCTACTACAATGAATCATCCCCCCCGCAAACTCCCATGTTATACCAATCATGGTATAACAAAAATGTAAATAAATGGCTACTGTCCTCTACTACAAATATTTGATTTTCTATTCTTGGATCTCAGGACTAAGGATGTGATTTGGAGAAGCAATGCTGAAGGACACAGGGAGCAAAAAATGGAAATAGATCCATTGGAAGTTCCCCAAACCTTTCCACTAGCCAAGGTATGAACATACAGTTGCATTAAAAAACTTCTGCAACTTGTGAAAGTAACACAATAGCATGTTAGCACTTATACAACAAAAAGCTTTCTGCATTAGTTATCACCATAGATGTATATTGTTATAGTGGTTGAATTTGGGTGATGGGAATAAAGGCACATAAATTTTAAACAATGTACCCACTTAGAGACCAGTTGCAGAAATAGCACAGGGAACCTCTCTTGGGGAAGAAGACAGAGACAAGTTTCATTGTAGCTGGAGCCGAAGTGGCACAGTGGTTAAATGCAGCACTGCAGGCTACTTCAGCTGACTGCAGTTCTGCAGTTCGGCTGTTCAAATCTCACCGGCTCAGGGTTGACTCAGCCTTCCATCCTTCCGAGGTGGGTAAAATGAGACCCGGATTGTTGTTGGGGGCAATATGCTGACTCTGTAAACAGCTTAGAGAGGGCTGAAAGCCCTATGAAGCGGTATATAAGTCTAACTGCTATTGCTATTGCTATTGCTAGCTGTTGTGTAATGGCTAAGAACTAGGAGTAAAGCAAGAAAAAAATCCTACTATGGAAGAACAAATCCTGGAAACTTCACAAATCAAAAGAAAAATTAGCTTAAAACCAATTCAATAAGCTGGAGCAAATTTAGAAATAGCTCACAAAAATAGATGACATTGTGGGAACAATCTAGTTTGAAGCTGAACAATCATTAAAACCACAGATGTGGGGGTTTATAAGCACAAGGTGAGGGTTAGAAAGACCAAGGTCAGATGCAAATAGTCTGAGATCAGACGCTTCTGTTATAATAACACTATACAGATGTCAACCACATCTATAGTGTTATTATTTTCCTGAAAAATAACCAGTTCTCAATCCACTGAGTATATAGGCAGGAAACATAGATGTTAAGATTTCAGACTTGGGATATAAATACATATACACAAAAATACTCTATGTGTAATATTCTAATGGGTCTTTTCTGAAATTTGGAGTATAAAGCATTATTTGTTTGTTTTTATTTGTTTGTTTATA
This sequence comes from Thamnophis elegans, assembly GCF_009769535.1. Classification (NCBI taxonomy): domain Eukaryota; kingdom Metazoa; phylum Chordata; class Lepidosauria; order Squamata; family Natricidae; genus Thamnophis; species Thamnophis elegans. Next base: position 52,178,951 of record NC_045545.1, read on the forward strand.
TAAGTATGCCATTGTGCCTTTTTATCTTTAGCTTTCCATTTATATTTTTTGGTAGAATTTTGGATTGGGGTAAGGAGAAGTATTAACCAGAATGATTATCTGAAGAAAAATCTAATGGACAATCAAGGTTACAAACGTGATTTTGGTACATTGTAGCACACACATTTACTTCACAAGCTGTGTGCTAGAAATTAGTGCTAATGTCTGATCTAGATAGCTTGTCAGGGAAGATCCCAGGAAAGGCCAGGGATGCTTTGCAAGTTGACAGCTATGCATGATAGCCATAATTAGATACATAGAGATTCTATGCAGTTTTAAAACAGAATATGGAAGCATTGTGATTAGAAAGGAATCTCATTCTCTATTTTTTTTATAATGTGAAAATTCTTTAAATTCTGAAATGGCCCATTATTTTAAAACCACCACTGATTATTGACTCCTAATAGCTCTGATGAGCTTCAAATCAAACAGTCCCAAGAGAAATACAGCTATATTAGTCCCCTTGCCTGGCCTGCTGCTGCTATTTTCATTATCTCACTTCTGCTCCTCTGTTTTGCTTCACACTGTTACCTGGAGACATAGCTAAAGCCTGGCCCCATAGTGAAGTGATAATGGAATTGAGCTGCCTCATGACACAGCTAGAGGGTGGATGATTATAACATGGAGTGCTTTCATACTGTTGGGTTAAAAATGCTCAAATAAAGAACAATCAATGGAGACTGCCTTCATTTCATTAATTAGGAATCAAATGGTAAGTGAGCCTCAATTCTTCGGTCAGGACTATTTATTCTACTCTGTTGATGAAACATCACATTATTTATTGGGAGTGAACATAAATCCCACACTTTTGATGTTGCTCAAACTGTTTTTTGTGGGTTTAATTTTTTTCTGAACAAGTAAAAGAATGACTCCTTGCTATATCTTTTGGAAGATATCAGCATCCAGGTGGGAGTTGTTAATTCAGACAAAGTGGAGGAGGGAGGGAAGGAGGGAAGGAGGGAGGGAGGGAGGGAGGGAGGGAGGAGAGAGGGAGGGAGAGAGAGGGAGAGAGAGAGAGATTCCAGGAATCAAGGGAGTGCACACATGGATATCACATCTCTGGGTCTATAATAGAAAAGATGCAACATAAATGATTACAATTAGCAATATGTTTTTCTTCATTGTTGGACCTCAAAAACATGCATCGCAGTTAAAACTATTTTTTTATTTTTGTATAATTTCCTTATGATTTCTCTCTTGTGCCACATCTCCATTCTGAAACTGAACTGATTTGCCACACTGTTCTTGTGACATAATAAGCTGTGCCTTTTGTCTTCCTGCATTGTCCAATATAATTCTTCCAATTTTCTTTATTTTTTCAATTGCTATCTCACTTACTTCTATGGTATGTCTTTTATTACCAACTAGCCAATAACTCAACATTGCCCGAGTATTTATTTATTGAGGGAAAACATCTGGATCAAATGTAATTTCTGATGTTGGATTTTCCCCCTTACCAGAGGGAGAGCCCCCTTGTGGAGTACTGTCAAACTGTTACCATGGCAACTCCACTGCATTGTACAGTAGAAGCCATTTTATGGCACTACAGTAGCAGCCATTTTAAAGCACAACAGGCTATATCTTAACAGAACACACACAGCGAGAGGTTTTAGGGGTGTCTTACCCCACAGTACTTGTTTCCAGAGAGTAAAATTCTGATCACATCTCTTGTCTTCCTCTATTACGCTTCCTTTACTATTTACAGTCCCAGTACTTTGGCAAGATATGCCTCCATTAATCAAACAATATCCAGCTAATGGCTTACAATGCAAACTATTTTCATATAAGTTTATGCCAGTAGTATTCTATCAGTGGAGAAGGAAATGTTGTTCCAAACAGCAAATATCATTTCAGACATAGCAATGTATCTGTGCTGTATATTTGATGGAATGACCTCTGCTTTCACTAGAGGAGAATTTTGGTTTGCTTTTATCTCCCAGATCTTAGAGTCTTGCTGGCACAATCAGGTAAAGAGGACAAAATCCAAAATTACGCCTACCATTATTAGAGGTTTGGAAAGCAACAGAGATTCTTCCTGCTGGAATACACAAGGACCCTGGCAGGGTTTTCTCTTTTTTTCTGAGTAAAAGAAAAAGGGAGCAGAATGGGGCATTCAGTTACTGGCTGACAAGGAAATATTTATTGACTGCAGTGTTTTCTGTACAGTATTTGTTAGTCAAAAAGTCCTACTTTGGTTGGCTGGTGGTTCTCTGCAAACAACCTGGCAGCCTTCTTTAGGTTAAATCACTACACTATACTGTTTGAGTAGTGTAGATAAAGGAAGGTAGAGGAATTATTAGATGGCACCATAAACATTGGGTTAGTTGACGAGACAGCCCATTCTCTGCAATGGTCCGATGACTGGTGAGGTGAGCCTGCAACAAACCAAAGCATTCTATCTGAAACAGAGAATAAGACAAAGAGTAACATAAGAGGGGAAACTGTATTTCAGGAGTGGAATAAAGAAACACATATTGAGGTCACTTTGAAGATGAAGGACTGATAGAGCACAAGGTTTGTTGGTTGTTTCTTTCTTGGATACACAATTGCCGGCCTGTTCTGCTGAATAGACAACTGGGCAACACTAGGAGGGGCCCATGCAATTAATCCTAAAAATTAGGAAGGAGTTATGCTTCCCAATGTGATATGCAATCTAAAGAAGGGAACCCCAAAAGGAAAAAAAAATCACTGGAAGGGTTGCCCACACTGACTACCTGTCCCCTGCATGGATAAGAAAGGTGAGAAGCAAGGAAATAGTGCTGTTATGGCCATAGTTCAGACTGAGCATCAACTCAAATTTTTGCCAAAGTGCTGCAATCCAGACAGATATTTTTAAAGCCATCTTCAGAAACAACCAGAAGCAGCATAGGAAAGAGCCAATTTCAGCTGCCATGCAGAATTACCCCAAGTCACATTGTTTTATAGTATCCTTCGACCTAATTTATGATTGTGTCAGTTTGACAAAACATTCTGGGCCAGCTAGTATACAAGCAGTCTTTCAGAAGCCATTTGGATTCATATTTCCTTATTGAATGTAGACCATATTTCTTGAGGGAAAAAAAGTTATTTCCTGAATCATCCTCCAAGTGGTTGGGTACCTCGTAAAAATTCTCCTTTCAGAAACTCTGAATTTTTCTCTCTGTTTCTTGTTATACACACACACACACACACACACACCATGAGTCTGTCTTTCCATCATATAAATGGCTAGACTTTATTTATGCATCTATCTTGGAGGTTGTGGCAAATTAGTATCTGGCTATATGTTCGTTATTTTGTTTCTAAAAGAATTCATCATGCCTCCAGTCCATTTTATTCTCTCGTGGTTCTACCCTGCCTTCATTATATCTTTGCATTCTCCCCCTGACATGTATCCATCTTATTTTTCATTTGTCCAGATGTAGCTGGATGTCTTTGTGGACACATACTTTGTATTCTTCTTTTGAATATTGCAGTTTCCCAATTTGTCATCCCTTTGTGACTCTTTCAAGAATAGTGGGGAAAAGGAATAGTTTCATCACTTAGAAAAATTCCCATTGAAAGGAATATGTTTCATTCCATTCCTTTACTTTAGTACAATGAATTCACCAGGAGATTCTGTACAATCTGAAAATAGACAGCATCAAACTAGTTATAAAGTTAAGTGTTTGACAACAAGCATCTCAGCCATGTCATCAGCCTTGTCACTCTTCCTAAGTATAGATCAGTTGCCAACATGGACAGCTTGTGCTATCCTTGAAAGTTTTCCTGGAGTTTGTTGAAGAGTGCTGTTGCTCTCTGCACATGAGAATCACAAGACCTAGGATACTTATCCCCATTCCAGGCACTTCGAAGCCATATCTAGAATGACTAATACAACCACTAACAACAAACAGTGTTTTGTATACTGTACCCCTGAATTTCAATTTTTCCATCCAAGAAATATTCTTGCTTTGCTTTTGCTGTCCTTCCTCATATTTCTGAACCAGAGGATGGGGCAATATTTGCAGCAGAACAGATGTACGCCTGTGGAGCTTTATGGAGCCTTTAAATTGGGTGGTACTGATAGTAAAAAGGATGGCAGTAGAAGCAGTAGAAGCATATATGTGCCAGTGAAGTAGCTTTCTCTACCTCCTTGCATTTCAGCACACTCAATGGAAAGGGGAAATTAATAGTTTCTTTTTTAACAATAATTCTTAGAATAATCTTTTTCAAGTTCACTGAAGGAGAGCATTTAAGACTACTTCCCAGTTATCCTGTCCCAAATCACTATTTCTCAGCCCCTAAACATAAAACTGTACTTTTTAAATTAAGAGCATTAACCTGGTTAGAGATTTGTGCATATAACCTATAGAAAAATCATCATATTTACTGTTCTGAATCAAATAAACATGTTCCTCTTTAGAACAACTTTTATTTTAATGAAACTACACCCTAGAAGACAAGGCCTAAGTATAAGCAAAAAAATACAACCCAATGAACTGAAATCAAAGAGTTTATATGTCCAAAAAGTTAATTGGGGCAAGTATCTTTGTTCTTGGACTTTGGCTCTTGAAAATTTAGAAATGTTATTCCTCTATTCTATCCAAGATAGAAAAGTTAAGTTCTTGATAGGAAACATGGAGATCAGCATCTACAGGAAATCCTGGGAAAAGCAAACCAGATTCTCAGATAAATATTTGTACGTAAGACTTTTTGGCTATATTGAACATGGAAGTAACATTTCCATAAAACAGATGCAGCCTGAGCTGCATGTCATGGTACAGAGAACTACAATCTGTCTTAAACAGGAGGTGTTTGTTAAATAGGATGAAGACAAATGCTGTCACACACTTTCACACACTTTGGGTTTAAATCTTGTCTTTTGTATTCAGCAGCAACAGCCCGGCACTGGAATTCACATATTTGCACAGGAAAAAGCAAGAATAAAAGACAAAAATATTAACGAGGCAGTACTGTATTATTAATGAATGGCAGTCACACTCCTGGAGACTGTGACTTGGTTCTCTGGCAGTGTGAGACTACAAAAAATATTTATGTGATACCATCTCTCATGCTCATCTTTACGCACTTACAGATATAAATGTTATCTCAATTGGGAGGAAAAGTAACACTATAAGATCTGGCCTGGTCCTTGGGGGTTCTATTAATTATCCTTGCTCTAGCCTTTTTTTTCTTGGATACATTTTTATGGGGATGGAGTGGGAGGGGATGTTTTCTTAAGCACTTAAGTTCAGTTTTGGAGGAAATAGGCTGCAAATCAAGTGCTCAAGGACTACTTTTGAATAGGACACATACACTATATTGCCAAAAGTATTCGCTCACCCATCCACATAATCAGACTCAGTTGTGAGCGAATACTTTTGGCAATATAGTGTATTTCGTTGCATGTTATTAAATAAGAAAACATTGCACTATTCAGATAAGGCCGGTTAATGAAACCACTCAAGGAGATGCTCATTTTGAGACCTACGAGCACAAGGAGACCCAACCTCTCTCTTGCCTCTCTTCTTACCCCTGCCTTTAATCTTTTTTTTAAGTTGCATGAGGTTCCAGTAAGGACCATAGCAGTGGAGCAAGAAAGTAGAATGGAGGGAAGAAGGAAGAATCTCACACTAGTAAGCCCACCAAAGCAGGGCTGCAGAAATCTAAACAAACACTAGCAAAAAAAAAAATTAAATCCACTTTCTCTTTGCTGATAAGATACACTGATACTATCTCTTCCACTGCTATTGCTACCCTCTGCTATTGACATCAGTCTCCTCTTCCATATCTTAAGACATATATAGAGGGCTAACTCAATGTGCCTTCCCTTAGTCTATGAGATGGCATAGAGTATGACAGGATAAGCTTGCTCTGGCCTGATGGATGGCTTGCACTCTGCTTCAGACATGAGGATGATGAGTGGTGCTCTCTTAGGGGACCGCTTTAGATGCAGTAAATCATGAATGCCTTTCTCCTCCCATCAAGAGTTCCACATCCAGTTGCCACTCACTGTCCTTCATGTAGTGGTGATATGGAGCCATCTTGACAGCTCTATATTTCTCACTGCTATCCTCCAGGTGGAAAGCTGTCCCAGCTTTGAAGCACCACTTGTCATGTAGATAGGAAGGCTTCCGTTGGGACATAATGGAAAATAATACTTTATAATGGATCAGAAGCGTCCAGAATCAGCTGGTCACAAACTAGTGATGAGAAGAAAGCTGAACCATGTGGTTATGGCGGAATGTTCAGGCAGATATTAAGAAGATATGTAGAGTTAGGATTCCAGCGAGGAAGGTATAATTTATGGTGACTAAAGGACTGAGGAGATGGCACTCGGAGCCAAAACTTCATGAGGCTCAAGACCACCTCTATGGCCTTGGAGAAAAAAACAAAGGTGGCCCTCCTCCACCCTTTCTCTTGCACACTCTCAATTGTGGTGAGGGGAAGACTTGAGCTATATTAACCATCTGACAGTAAAAAAGATTTACTGCCTTTTGAGGAAGATTTTGTAATTTAGCTGCTGAAACTAAACAATCATGAAGAATTTAGCAGGAGTTGTGCTAATTCAGCAACAGCAGACATAGTAGAGTAGCTGAACTGCTCAGCTGTCTGTCCCTTGTCACATCAGGTAAAGCAGCTGTAACTGCTTGCCTTGCAGATTTGGAAGCCATGATCTATCTAAAAATTAGAGCAGAAACTTATGCTGCCTGAGACATTCGTTGGGGGAGAAAGTTCCTGTATGACAACCCTTTTCATTAACTCAGAACAATGTTCCCTGGTGCCAGCCTGGGGAATTCTGGGAGTTGAAGCCCACCCATCTTAATGTTGTCAGGGTTGAGAAGAGAGCAACCTAGAAATCCACTTTGATAATATTTAAATATTCACTTTCATGGTAAGAAGTACAACTTTCTATCCTCAGTGGCAGACAGAAAATGTGGTGTTTTTAACATTCTCAGCTTCACTAGGGTTGAGGTTTAAACATATTGGGCCATCTCAATCTCCCTAAAGCTCATCTTGCATTATATTATTAATGAAGATTTCATGCTGGAATTAATTGTACAAGTAGGTGATTGCTAGCTGGGCCGACTAGCTATGCAGAATTAAACCAGAAGCATCAGAAAAGAAAATGGATTTCTGCTATCAAGACTTTGAAAATTAACTAATAAACCTGTCTGTGCCGAGTGCAACAAATAATGCAGATGACAAGAGCTGCAATAAGAAGAGGAGGAATAAACTTAAATGGTTTTCAGAAACAGGACAGAACAATGCAAAGACAACTGATAGACTGAAAACAAAGCCCACCTGAGGCGCATCTGCTTTGAACAACTCAGATTAGCAGTGAAAAGGAAGTACATGGAGGGAGAGAAGAGTTATGGATGGATTTTGAGTTGAGTTGTATAAAAGCATCCTGGCTTCACTGGGATTCGAGCTGAAAATCTCACTACAATCACTGCTGTGCTTTAGTTCTGACATTGTTAGCCCGGGATCATTTCCCACCATCTTTTCCTTCATAACCTGCGAACACGCAGGTCATCTTCCTGCATCCACTTGTTAATAGCTGGAGATGCAAAGATTCTAAACAGAAATCTCCAAATGAAGAATGCCTATCAGACATTTGGTTAAAGGGAGGGGATATCTTAAAAGAAATTTTAAAAACAATCTCTTTCCTACATAAGAATCAGAGAACAGGTTCAATATATAAAATTACAGAGTGAGAAAATAAAATTGAATTCCAAGACATAAATGTCCTTAATGTCAGAGAACATGGCACCCTAAAGAGGATGCCAGAACTGAGGACCCTTCTATTTTTCTGGGGACTACATTGTTAGGGTCCTTCCAGAAAAGCCCCTATTCATATGGTTGGAAAGTATTGTAATTTCCAGTTTAGTTTGTATCCAGAACATTCCCAGTCAATTCCAATATCCAAATCTGAGATTGCATATACACTTCTCCAGGGGTGGGGTGGGCTTCAAAAATTTCAGCAACAGGTTGGTTGCTTAATGGGCATGGCCTAATCGACCTCCTGCACCAAGGCAGGAGGGGTCAGGCATTTTCACCTTCCCCAGGCTCCAGAGGCTTTCCTCAAGCCTCTGGGAGGATGAAAACTTCCTCTCCTGGGCTCCGAAGGCCCTTCCAGAACTTCCAGGACAGTGTGGGTTCCTATTGGTTCAGCACCAGTAGTGGTTTGATGGCCTGAGTCTCTGGAACCGGCAGCGACACCAACCTGCCACACGGCGCCATCTTGTTTTTTGCTTCTGTGCATGCGCAGAGCAATTTTTTTCTACTGTGCATGTGCACAATGCGCATCATGCATGCGTGCACAAAGTGTCCATGAGCAAACCTGCAGTAGTGACTGCTGGCCCAAACCCTGTTCCAGGAGGCCTGTGTTTTCCCCTTCCCCAAGCCTCCGCATGGGCCCTGCCCTTACCATGCATCCAAAATGTGCCACATGGAGACTTTGGGAAGGGAAGGGCGGGATTTAGAAGTTCTCTGAACCGGCCATAACGTTAGCTACAGGTTGTCCTGAACCCAGGCGAACCCATAGCAACCTGCCCTTCTCAGATCACTCAGACGTTATCTTTTAAACAATAATAAATATTAATCAGTTAACTGGAAAAAAAAGATAAAAGGAAGCAAACACACATACAATAGGAAAGAATTTACATTATATTTCTATATCAATGTAAATCAAAAGACAGAAAACTTTCCAGAGTCTCTGGAAACAAAACTGTGGGTTATTAACATAGAAGACGCAAAAAAGTTTTCGGTTATTCTAGCTTTAATCTTTATTTTTATTTTATTTTTATTTTTTGATCATAGAACAACAGAATAAAAGTGGAAAATAGGATACCAGGTGATCTTTGCTTTATTCTGTTCTTTTAAGGAAACACTCCTTTGGCTGTAGGTGAGCTCCCCTTAATGGGTTGCTAGAAGTGGATTGCTCTTTCTTGGAGTTTAATTTCATGGGAAATTTAAACTCCAAGTGATGTTAGTGATGTTGCCTAGTCTTTCTTAAACCACCAACGTTATACACTATATGTTGAATAGACTTGCTATTGCTATTCCAGTTACTGTTCCCAAGAACTGGTTTGGGCTGTGGTCATGTAAACATATTAAAATGTCTATATTCATTCAATAATTCATGAACATGCTGGAATGAGGCCATTCAGAAGAAAGGTGTGGAAGCAGTAACCTGCCCAATGCAATTACTCTGTTCCCCTGAAGAAATCCTACTGAAGTGACAGGAACAATGGCTGATGGATTGTGCTTTTTTGCTATGTTTCAAACTTAAACCTTAGGGTAGCTATTCATTTTGGTACATTTCAGCTGCACCAAACATCAACCGAAGTTTTAAACCACAGTTTATAGTCCACAAAATTTTGCCAACATTTTGGATTTGAAGACCTCTTTGTCAAGATAAACTCACTAATGAAAGACTGCACTTGGTCCTCTCTTGGTAAGTACATACCAGTAGGTTTGGAGACTTCACAATCTCCCTGATTCCTAACATATGTAAAAGTAGGTTGTTTAAGATTAGAATATCAAAACTAATTAATGTATTGAAATCTGTCTTTTAGTTTCTGTGTTTCCACCTTATTCTTAAGGTGCTTGGAAAACCCTTTTCTGGCCTCTTCAATTATAATGATATGTGGGAATGACCTTAGGAGACCAGGCAAAGAGAGGCTGCTTAGAGAATGGGCAGATAAGAGGAAGCATAACCCACAGCTGCATAGTGGCTGGAGCAAGAGATTGAGGAGAGACTCCCTAAATTATAGGGCTGTACGGTGACAGTGGAAAAATTGTATTTCAGACTTCTAAGATTCTGTTAGTATAGCTTTACTATAGAGTAAAATTACCTTCTCTGACCATGTTTTTTTTGTCTATTAGTAAGGTTGACATGAATATACATATTGTCCAAGATCTTTCCATCCCTCTATTGCTTCTGTGGTTGTTCTCCAGGCCATTCAGCTTCCTAGTCTGAAGACCACAGAAGCAATAGAGGGATGGAAAGGTATTTTCCAAAGGCTGAAACAGGCAGCAGCTTCAAAGGTGTCACAGCCCATCAGAGAGACTGAAGCTTATATCTGCCTGGCCCTCTTCCATATTTCCATATCTAAAAACAGGCAAACAGAGAGGGTACAGTCATGCAAAGTAAGGCATCTAACTCCAGAATCTTCTCTATTTCCAAGAATGTTCCCATCATCTCTAAAAAAGATTTTAGAAAATAAAAAGAAGGAATTGGCATTGCTTCAGTATGTGTGTGCATGTATACCTACTAACCAGAAATTTTTAAAAAAAGGCAAAGATGCCTTGGAGAGAATATTATGAATGGAAAGTGAACTACCGGTAGATAGAGTGGAGAAAAGCAATTTTACCAATGTTTCTTCTTGAAAATTGATATTTGCGATTGATCATACTTAGCACATCAAGTGTGCTAAGGTATTCATTTTCTTTATGTTTCTGCAATACACTTAAAGTATCAAACTGACTCAAATCATTTTTTAATTCTGTTATAGCACCCTCCTGTTTGTTCCTGGCATCTATTCTTTTTCTCTAATATTTCTTCCTTGTAGTTTCCTCATGGCAGGGATTCCTGTACAAAATGCAAAAGATGCATGTCATAATAATAACTATCTTTGTCAGGATAATACTGTAAAAGTATTCATGGGTCTGATGAAATACCATCTGATGTAATGCTAATGCCACAAACATGGATGTTTTTCAAAGTGGTCTGAAGCAGAGGTGGTATTCAGCAGGTTCTGACTAGTTCTGGAGAACCGGGAGCGGAAATTTTGAGTAATTTGAAGAAGCGGTAAATACCACCTCTGACTGTCCCTGCCCCCATCTATTCTCTGCCTCCTGAGTCCCAGCTGATCAGGAGGTAATGGGGATTTTACAGTATCCTTCCCTGCCACGCTCACCAAGCCATGCCTACCAAGCCATGTCACTCCCACCAAGCCACACCCACAGAACCGGTAGTAAAAAAATTTGAATCCACCACTGGTCTGGAGGTAAGATCAGCTTAGGGGTGGCAATCATGAGGACTCTATATTACCTTCAGGCTAGGGCATCAAACATCAGTTGCAGTGGGAATTGTTCCTGCTTGTAAGCATCCAGATATTAAGATACCTGGTTAATCACTGTGAGAAACAAAATGCTGTGCTATGCAACAGGTCTTTGCCTGTTTCAGCAATTATATTTTTATGTTCTTATTTAGAGCAGATGCCATCCTCATTGTCAAGCTATTTATTTACATTAGATCAATCAAGTTGTTTTGATCTGTCTGAAACAGAAATCTATCAAGCCTCTCTCCCTTTTCATGGCATTAGGGAATTTGGCTCTCAGGTAGGAAACTGTTGAGGGCTATTGCTTTCATGACCTAAGAATGATACCGTTTAACAATACTTTATATTATTATTAGCACTCTCTTAAGTCATGCCAGACAGCTCTTATTTATGGAACATTTCTTCACAGCAATCGCAAGATGTGTCAGTTCCACCTACAGTCTTCCAAAGCATCTGCAGTGATTAGCAAGGTGCTGATGGCATGCCTCAAATCTCTTCAAAGAAACAATTAGATTCCCATCCAGTGCAGTTTCTTTCTCCCACCTAGGAGCCACGCACACACACACCTCTTCACCTGTGCAAATGCATCAGAGAATCCACTTGCCAGTTTGCTGTTTCCTGTGGTTAATTTATTTTAGCAGTTTTATTTGGGCAATATTTAATACTCAGCCATGCAAACATTTTCACTTCGTTTAAAAGAAATAATGAATTTTGAATTTACTGGAGCTCCAGGAAAAAAAAAAATCTTCATATGCATTATTTGCTATGATGGCATATATTTGTTTTGCCTTTCTATGAAAATATCCAAAACAAGGACATGTTTGTAATTTTCTTCAAAATGAAATACATTGACATATTACCTGCATTTTATATCCATTGATGTATCTATAATGTACACTCAGTGCAGATACGCACTACATAATTGCCTGAGCCAGATGTCCTTCTTTTATCTTTTACATTATTCTTGTTGACTCTGATTGCGGTGAGTCACAAATTCAAGATCTATGTTAGAAGAGGCCCTGGCAAGCAGGCAGAGAGAACCAATCTGTTTCAAGTGGCATTAAGGAGAGAGGGAGATTACAGGAGGACTCATTATGTTTAAACGTTGGTCCTGCATTTGGCAAAACAGTTACTTATGAAGGAGGGGAAGTGCTCCTACTATATGGACCTTTCAGAAAGTACTCAAAAACACTCAGCCAGTTTTTCTTGTTTCTATAGTGCAAGAACTCTACAACTTACAATCGTTCATTTAGGACCAAAGTTACAACAGCACTGAACAAAATGACTTATCGCCATTTTTCACACTTAGGACTGTTGCAGCATCCCCCGGTCACATCATCAAAAATTCAGACACTTGCCAACTAACTCATATTATGACGGTTGTAGTGTCCAGGGTCATGTGATTCCTTTTTGCAACCTTCTGACAAGCAAAGTCAATGAGGAAGCCAAATTCACTTACAACCAGTTACTAATTTAACATTGGCAAAGATTCACTTAACAGCTGTGGCAAGAAAGGTCATAAAATGGGACAAAACTCACTTAACAACTATCTCACGTAGCAACAGAAATTTGGGACTGAATTGTGGTCGTAAATCAAGGATTACCTGCATGACGTTCATAGGGAAGATTTGTATTAAGTCTACAGGCCTCCATTAGCTTCAATACCTGAGCTATTCAAAGTTGCTCTAGGCTCCACATGAACTCTGGGTGCATCATTCTCTTCATCAGACTCAAATAAGCAGTAAGGCACAGATTATAAAAAGCTATTTCTTTACTCCCTTTTATAGGTTTTTGAGAGTTTATTTGGTGCAGTGCTGATCTAGAAACCAGGAGAATATGAGTTCTAGGCTTCCTTTGGTTATTAGTAAATGTAAAGGTTCCCCTCACACATATGTGCTAGACATTCATGACTCTAGGGGGTATGTGCTCTTCTCTGTTTAAAAGCCAAAAAACCAGGGCTGTCCAAAGACATCTCCGTGGTCATGACTAAATGCCAAAGGTCCATGAAACTCTATTACCTTCCCACCAAAGGTGGTCCCTATTTTCTACTGGCATTTTTTACATGCTTTTAAACTGCTAGGTTGGCAGAAAGTTGGGACAAATAATGGGAGCTCACTCCATTACGCGGCACTAGGGATTCGAACTGCTGAACTGCCGACCTTTCTGATCGACAAGCTCAGTGTCTTAGTCACTGAGCCACACATCCCTTTTGGTTATTAAAAGGATATTAAAAGTGGACTTTGGGCCAGTCACTCCTTTTCATTCAACACACCACAAAGAACTGTTGTTGTGGGAATATAAGAGGCAGGAGTATTGGATACATAAAGCCACAGGGCAACTCCACACAATGGCATAAATTGCCTGCCTCCCATGCTGCTCTTGGATGTTTGTTAAGCCAACTTCAAAAATCCATTCTGGATTGGAGTGAGTTGGCACTGGGGATGGACTGGTGCTCAGTCTGGCCTATGTCCACCTCAAGACTTGATTGGTCATTCTGTTTCTCCTGCACAGGCTACCTCCTGTCTGAATCGGTCTACCTGTCTTTTCATTTAGGGGATTGTTCCCTTCTTACTAGTCCTGATGCCTGCTCTTTGCTTTCCCACACGAGGCATGCAAAGATGCCTCCTACTTCCCTGCCCTCCTTTAACATGGACTCTCTATTTTTTCTATATTCCTCCCTTATGTTGTCATAGCGGTTCTGATGCCTCAGTGATCAAAGAGAAGGGAACAAGCTGTTCTTTTGTTCCAAGTTCCTTTGTAGGTCTATGGAAACTTTGTAGGAAGAAAGTCGGTTTCAAAGAATCAAAGTAGCCATGTTCTTCTGTTGCAATTTAAATTGCAATTTAAAGATGTGTAAAAAATAAAGGTAAAGGAAGGGAAAGCTTTAGGGAAGCATGTAAAGAGAAGCATGAGCTCTTTGTGTTGAGGATACTGTAGTTCACTGACTATTTTAAGACACCACAAGTGTGTGTGTGGTGTGTGTGTGTGTGTGTGTGTTTAAATTAATCTGTAGACTAGTAAAGGACATAGTAGTTAGCAGTCCGCCCAGCTACTGGAAGAAGGGTTAGGATCAGGGCTAGCCACTTGGAGTGGGACTGCTACTGGAATACTTCAAGGAACCCTATAGATCAGGGGTATCAAGCTCGATTTCCATTGAGGACCGCATCAGAGTTGAGTTGACCTCAGGGGGGGCTGGGGATGGCAATGGCCAGCTCGACATCACTCTATGGTGGCCCCACAGCTCTCTGCCAATGAAAACAGACTCTAACGATCTAATGCAGGGATCCAGCCCATGAGGTACTTAGATCTGGCCTGCAGGGCCACCATGGAAACAGCAAAGGACCAGCCCCACTGTGCTTCTGCCCAAGCTCCTAGGCTCAGCCCTCCTGAGCTCCGTTTTCACTGGCAGAGGTTGCAGGAGGCTGTGGCAGCCGAAAACAGAGCTTGGGAGCCTGTTTTTGCTGGCCAGTCCTTTGCTGTTTCTAGGGCAGCCCTGTGGGCCAGATCTAAGTACCCTGTGGGCTGGATCCATCCCCTGGGACTTGATTTTGATACCCCTGTTAGAGATCATCATTCTAAAGTAGATATCTGACTTTACAAGTGAACTTTCATACTTTTCCCTTTAGAAATTAGAACTCTGGCCCCTGTACAAAGTACTAGAGGAGCCATCTGCTCATTACTAGAAAAACACTGAGATCTTTGTTTCCTCCCTGGGGGCATTTTTTTTTAAATGGGATTGCTCACATTACAAAAAGAAGAAATAGAATAAGAGATAAAGAAAGGTTTTTTTTTCAAATATTTATCAAATCCATTCTGCATTTATTGTTTAATTATTAAATAATTAACAATAATTATTATTAACAATTAAATAATAATTATTAGATTAGTATTCATTATTGTGTAGGTGTGGGGAAATTTTCTTCTGTAGCCGATATAGTTGAATTCCAAAGAGCTATGTATTATTGTATGGATCACTCCAGTCCTCCTGATAAAGTTGCAAAGAAAACCAGAGGATTTTTCCTTATTTGCTTTTAAATTCGTCACAGATATATACCCTTTTGATCTCTTTTTTTCCTGCTGTCTTCCCAACTTTGCCTTCATCTTGTCCCAGCTCATGCGTGAGAGGCTTTAAAGCAGCCTTTCTCCTCCCTTTCCCAACATTATCCAAGGGCAGTATCATAGTATATAGAATTTGTACACTTTGCCAAACCAAAAATGAGGTTGCTGGGGAGGGATTGCAACTAATCATCAGGGATGGGTTAATGGGGAGAGGGACTTCCCAATAAGCAGGAGATGCTCTCATCCTTTTAAAGACAGCTCAATATCCCATATGCGTAAGCGAATACCAGATTTTGACAGATGGGGTCTAGCTATTTATTAAAACGAGCTTCCAGTCACAGCAATGTGCTCAGGAGTGGATGATTTCCTGCTGACTGGTGACATTGAGGAAGTTGGAGGACAGCAAAGCCAGAGGGCCTAATCAATGACTTTGCTTAATATGTCCTGCATCCCCCAATTGAGGACATCATCAGAGACAGGCAGGTTACAGTTCAGCTGTGGAGGCAGGAAATTTTATGCCAACTTTATGTGGCTCAAGAGCCAGGCTAGCATTTATTGAGTCATAGTGAGAGGGCCCGGGAGCCATAGAAATAGGATAGGAATCAACAGTGGGGCAGGAAATTTCATGCCAGTACAATTTACTGCTGACTCAAAAAGGGTGGATAACATTTCAATTCAGTAGTGAGGAAAGATGTTAGATTAGTTATTTGTGAAATGTGTGTGCGTGTGTGTGTTTGTGTGTGTGTGTGTGTGCGAATACCCGCTACAGTACTTAGAATCACAACGCCTTAATCCAACACTTCCACTAACTTGAAGAGGCATCTAGGATGCCTATTGGAAGTGCTGAATTAAAGCTGAAAGCTGAAATAAGTAAATGAAGCTACTTCGCTTTGTTTTAGAAGTGGGGGATCATTGCCCATCTGCTTCACTGAATTACCCATTGAAGGTAATCACCCTGCTGAAGTTACAGAATCAAAAATGTGAATTGTTATTATGCACAAACTCTGCACAGCCAGAGTACTGTGTGCACCTGAAACATGAGCCTTGTCATTGAGAGAGAGAGAACTGCAAGTACTGGAAGATGGTAGCTAGAAATACTTGTTAGACTTTTCCAGCTTGATGCTTCTGTTCAAAGCCATAATAGAAGAATTCTGCCACTCTCATTTTTTACATAGTAATTATAAATGACTGAAAGGTATTCATATCGAGGGAAAGGAATCAGGGATATGGAATTCCACATAAAAATCCTACCATTTCTCAGTGTCTAAAATGGGAAGCAAGGGTGGGATTTTCACTGAATAATCACCCTTTCTAATATAGCCTAGAGGAACGCAGTGGCTAAGATGCTGAGCTTGTCAGTCAGAAAGGTCAGCAATTTGGAAGTTCGAATCCCTAGTGCCACGTAACAGAGTGAGCACCCATTACTTGTCCCAGCTTCTGTCAACCTAGCAGTTCGAAAGCATGTAAAAATGCAAGTAGAAAAATAGGTATTACCTTTGGTGGGAAGGTAACAGTGTTCCATGCACCTTTGGCATTTAGTCATGCCGGCCACATGACCACAGAGACATCTTCAGATAATGCTGGCTCTTCGGCTTTAAAATGGATATGAGCACCGCCCCCTAGAGTCGGGAACGACTAGCACATATGTGTTAGGGGAACCTTTACCTTTACCTAATATAGCTTTTCCATTACAATTGAAAAAATGAGATGGAACTACTGTTCCTGCTCCTGGGCGATATACTGTGTATGCTTTACGAGGGGGAGTATAGGTGGTCTGCTAGGAGAATGGAAGGATTTAAGATTGTATGAAACCACAGCTTGACTTAGTCCTTGGAACCTCCATCTTGATTTCACCTGCCTTCAGAGCATCAGAGGCTGGTTAATGAAGTGGTGGGGTTTTCCACTTTACTTTTGTGGTGGATTTCATCACTGGTGAAGGAGCCCTAGAACATCTACAACCTCTCAACAAATTTTGCAGAGGGCAGAACTATCCCTTACTTCCTAGAATATTTCTGCAAGTAAATCCCAAGCAGTGACGTGTAATCTAGAAAAATACCCCAGAGACAAGATGGGATTTTTAAGTAAAAGCATATTATGTGGTATTTATACAGATGGTATGTCTGTATGCCTATTTTTTAAACTAAAAGAAGATTGAAGGATGTTTTTTTTTCATTTTCTATTACCATAATCTTTCTGAGTATCTAAGCCACAGTTGCAAAGGTTCTTAAGCACTCTTCCATCTTTGAAGAGTATCCACTAATCGAACTTAATTTTCTGAGGTATTTTCCCCACTATACAATCAATTTAGCCTTGAGTATAAAAAAGTAAGTTCTCCACATAAAAAAGGGCTATTTTTCCCCTCACTATTATAACTACATTTCATCCAAATTATTTAAAATTGACTAACAGCTTTCCCACTGGCTCTCAGTCAATTAAAAAAATCCTGATACTTTAAAAATGAATAATTTGTTTCCTGGCTCTGTACCTGATAAGATTTATTATTTGGCATGAAATCAAATGACCAGTTGATATTTGTAGTTTGTCGAACACCCACTGGCCATTAGTTGTTGTATGTTTTGATGAATAATTAAAAAGAATTGATTATTTATGAATTAAGGTTCCCTGCCTTCCAAGAATGCTTGGATGAATGCTTCTGTACCTACATTATCTAATTATATAATCATAGCAGCAATCACCTAGCAGCAGATAGGAGAAACTTAACTCAGATCTTGTTGAGAGTCACTTCCTAGTCATGAAACAATAGCACTTTGAATTACAAGCTCCACAAGTATTTCTTTATACAATGCATCGTAATGAATAATGAGCTGGCTTGTTTGCTTTTCTGTGTTTAAATAAGAAACTAGTCTGGGGCTGGGTAGTGAGGAAACTTCTCCAAGCACATCTATTTGATGCAAAGTACACGCAAATTTAGTATTCTGTTTTTAAAGCTTATCTTTCCATTGCTAATATTTATGCATTGCTAATTTCTAATGCTTTAGTAATTATTGTTTTTTGTACAGAGTCCCAAGTGAACAAGAGCTCATTCACTTGTTTAATGAGAAGTTCTTCTCTGCCGAATACTTGTAGAAAGTCAACCTGTCTTCCTCCCTACCTTTTTTTTTATAAAATATTGGGTCCCTCTTATTGAGCTCAGGAGAAAGAAACTCGCTTTATCAGAGGAAGGATGGAAATTATACACTGAAATTGAAGAAGAGCGCCGTAGAATATTTACCCATATGAAGCCATAGGCACAGGCAAACTAAACAGGAATGATTTGAAAGACAGCAGGAGAGGAGGCGGCATTCTAACAGTTCATTCACATAAGTAAGTCTTGCCAAGCATCCCTTTACATGCTTTGCTGAGCCCTAATTTACAGTATATATGAAAATTAGTTCATGTGAATGTGATATCAATCTATGTCCTGCTTTGATATGGCCAATTGATAAAAGCCACTATCCCTCTATCAACAAATATCAGCTACTATGCTGTATAAATCACTGGGTCGGGATTTTTTCTTGACAGACATTTTATATTTCATTAGTTTTTGTTAGATTCTGTAAAGTGGACAATTTAATGCAATGCAAAGTATTTAAATGATTTAAATATTGTAGTTAGTAACTTCATCTTCTTTCACTCCAGTATTTCCTCTAGATCAGTGTTTCTCAACCTTGGCAACTTGAAGATGTCTGACTTCAATTCCCAGAATTAAATTCTGGGAGTTGAAGTCCAGACATCTTCAAGTTGCCAAGGTTGAGAAACACTGCAGATGGATACCAAAGGCTACACACAAAGCAGGGAACATTGGAACAGGTGACAAGCTGTCCAACAGTCTTCCCTGTGCACTCCTGCTTAAACCATTTCTCCATTTTGCATAATGATACATAATATGGCTTGCAATGACAGTGATGGTCTGGCCAATAGGAGGAGCAGAAATTCTATGGACTCTATTTTTCTTTGTTGTTTGACTTTGCAAATTACAGGTTTAACACAGATACTTGTACTTATTTTTTGTGTGTGGCAGGCTTAATAGTATCATTTTAAATTATTTTCCTCATCTGTCACTGTGATGCATCTATTTAAAGATAAAAGAATACTAAACAGGAATTTTTTTATCATATTGGTTCAGACGCCACTGGATTCTTCTGTAAGCATGAGTAATTCTGTTGTATATATTTAGAAGGGCATTGCTGCCTTGGTATAAGAAAGCTCTTCCCCAATTTACATTTTCTCTGTATGTAAGACTGTAGCCTTTCCCAAAGAGTATGGCTGTTGTCTGTGCTGGCTTGAAATTAGGGTTTTCATTGAGAGGTTGTTACCCAACTGTACCTAATGGATGGCCAGCAGTTTGCTAGGCCATCCATTCCCATCTAGTGCAGCTGAGTTTGGCGGGAGTAGTGACTTAACATACTGATAAACACCACCCTACCTTTAGGGAAAGGAAAATTACACACCTTGCCAAACATTCTTCATCCATGCAAATTTGGGGAGGGGGCTTTTTTATGTTGTTTTTTAGCAGCAGTTGGTGTTCTCTTTCCCCTAGCATGCTATAATTTGGTAAACCAATCCTTAATAAGGCCTCTCCTTCATTCTCAGTCCACAGCAGAAATAGATCTGTTTTTTGGCAACAAAGGATAAACACATGGTTAAGCTTTGTCCAAATAGGGCGTCTCATTCCTCAGCAGCACTTGGTGCCTGATACAGAAGTCATAAAAGAAGCCCTCTTTTCAAGACAAGTCAAAAAGAAAGTTCTTCAAAGATGCATTTAGAAGGGGCAACACTCACATCTGTGCCATGTGCCCTCTTTTATAGAGAAAAGACTTCTGTTTCCAAGTCCTTTCAATTATTTATTAAATTTACAAGAAATATAAATTATATATATAAATATTCTTATGTATAATATAAAGAATATACTAAGTTTTCTTAGTGTATCCAATTTAAAAATAAGATAGGAAAGCAATCAAGTCTTGGAGACAGACATTTATAATAGAATGTGATAGCAAATTGGGCAAGCCGCACATCATCAGACAATGATGAAATGGACTGTTTTCATTTAAATGATAATTTTTATTAATGTTGATTTATAATGATCTCTCTCATTATAATTCCCCTGTTGTGAAATTCAGTATTGGTCCTGTGGTTATTTAGAGTTTGCTATGGCATTGCCAGGACCAGATGATACCAATCTTTCCCCTTGGTCGCCCAATAACATCCTTATTCATTTTAAATATAAAAACAATATTTACCACCACCCCAAGCTAACACCTTCACCTCATAGTTTCAAAGTATATTAAATTTCTAATATTGTGTCAGTCTTGATCTTGGAGGCAAGATCAAGTGATGTATGATAGATGAGATCAGAACTGGCATTTTGAGAGTTTAGGAAGGTGTGGGCATGCTACTTGGTTTCTTTCCCAGCCATTGTTATTTCTATAAAGTACATTAAGAAAGCAACACCATTTAGGCCCATAACTACTATTAGAACAGTTATAGTAACAGACTCTTGCAAGTCTGAATTTGCTTCCCATCCTCCCTGACCTTATCTTGTGTGAATTATAGAGGGGCCTCTCTGAGACATTACCCAAATTAATTTCTTGCAATGAGTTCAAGATGTGCTTTTCTGATCATTGATTTAGTAGCAGCTCTGTTCTTCAAGGCTATTCCTTTACAACAGCTGAAGACAATGACATTTCTGATTTACATGTACTGATAAGTGTCAGTACTAAGTACTAAATACTAAGCTGACACTATTTGGACCGGGAAGCCCTTCAGATAGTCACTCATGCCCTTGTCACCTCAAGACTGGATTACTGTAACGCGCTCTACATGGGGCTGCCCTTGAAGAGTGTTCGAAGACTTCAGTTAGTCCAGAATGCAGCCGCGCGAGCGATTGTGGGTGCACCTAGGTACACCCACGTTACACCTATCCTCCACGAGCTGCACTGGCTTCCCATTGGTCTCCGAACACGCTTCAAAGTGCTAGTCGTTATTTTTAAAGCCCTACATGGCATCGGACCTGGCTACCTGAGAGACTGCCTCCTGCCAATTACCTCCCTAAGACCGATTAGATCGCACAGACTAGGCCTTCTCCGGATCCCATCTGCCAGCCAATGTCGGCTGGCGACACCCCGGGGGAGGTCCTTCTCTGTTGCAGCTCCGGCCCTCTGGAACGAGCTCCCTGTTGAGATCCGGACCCTTACTACCCTTCCGGCCTTCCACAAAGCAACTAAGAGCTGGCTGTTCTGGCAGGCCTGTGGCTGTTGAGTTGTCCAGCCCCACTTCAGGTTTGTGACTGTTGTGCAATTTTAAACTGTTGTTTTATTTTTTTTTATATCCCCCTCCCCCCTTTTATTGTAAGCCGCCCTGAGTCTCTTGTGAGAGTGGGTGGCATACAA
The DNA here is from genome assembly GCF_009769535.1 of Thamnophis elegans. Taxonomy (NCBI): domain Eukaryota; kingdom Metazoa; phylum Chordata; class Lepidosauria; order Squamata; family Natricidae; genus Thamnophis; species Thamnophis elegans. The sequence continues at coordinate 52,200,471 of NC_045545.1, forward strand.
AATTTAATTAATTAATTAATTAATTAATTAATTAATAAAAGTATTATTATAAACACCCAACAATGTAGAGGTGAAGTAATCAATATGTATATCGGTAGAATAGTTATCAGGACTGGGAGTTTTTCCTGTATTCCTAGATTTAATAATAGCTATCATTTCTTGAAGTGATAACAATTTGGCTAGACAAAAAACTTAGTCATGAATTTCAGTTTTTTTTAACATGATTATTTTCTTCCATGATAACTTTTGACTTAGTATTAAAAAGTCAAATATAAGCATAAATATATAAAAGTCTGATCTATTAAATCAAAATCATATTAGATTTTGCCTTGAGCATTGTTAATAAGAGAAAAATGTCAAATGCAGGTCATCAGGAACCAAAGTAGTTCAAATGAATACAGGTTTGTTGTATGCTAACACTCTATATGAATCTGAACTACTAATGGTCAAGGAGAATTGGTGGTAGATAAGAGTCAGCAGAATTCAAGGTAGACTGGACTTAGATCTCTTGTGGGTGCAAAGAGACACGAGACGGATGATGCATTTGACCCCTTCCTCGCTCTCAATCTGGTCCTCTCCTACAACATTATTTTACTATCATTATTTTGATGAGAAGGCCAAACATTTGCCAGGCCTTTTTCCTCGCTTCCAATAACTAGTTTTTCATTTTAGTTGTTAATTTCTGTTAACACAAATTAAATTTAAAACTCTGTTTTAAAATATTTTGGGATTGATATTATTAGGCCCTACTTGTAACTTAAATATCATCCAGCTATCACTGAGGTGTCTTTTTGTATTACTTTTACCTTGGCACAGCAGTGGTTGGATTACTCTTAAAAAGAAAAACACCTAAGGTCATCCATGGGAAACATTCCAAATAAAAATTTGACAACTGTGGTGAAACCGGCTAGAGTGGAAGTTTCATTTTAGTTACTTATTTTTCAGGCTGTGTTGCTTTTAGCCTGAAGGGGAAAAAAGAATTGCCTTTCTACTGTCCAGCCGATTTTCATATGGACTATGCAGGGAATATTTGCACCTGAAATCTTTACCCAGGACTGAATATGAAATCCAAACCTATGATTGACAGTCACTGTGCATAGTTCCCAAGTGGGTTTTTCTTATTTCTGATCATTCATCCATTCATTTTTAATCAGGACAGAGTGACTCGCTGCTTTATAGCTGCTCCCCAATCATTTTAAGCCAGTGAGCATATTGGAATTTTTAGTATATGAGTTATCTCATAAAAGTCTGCAGATGAGAGCCAATCCCAAAATAGTTGTCAGAGGGACAAAATAGCACTTTTCCAGAATATGTGCTACTGCCTCCTCTAGTATATGATGCTCCTCCTAGCTACTCTTCCTGTGATCTTTTCTGTAAACAAAATTGCACAGACCCACATTTATTCAACTTTTTTATTGTTTAAAAAGCCTATGGGTCTTATAAAAATGATGGATGGCAGAACTGGGAGTTCTCATTTAAAAAAAATGTTTTAAAAAGTAAAAAAAAAATAGTTGCACCAATAGGAGTGTTTATAGTCATATAAGTATTCCTCAGCAATGTGTTTAGACACCAGCCTTAAAAATCAAAATTATAGGTTTACAGTTTTTCAATTTACTGCTTCAGATTATGATTACTGGTTTCTTTTTAAATTTTCATTTGTTTTAGAAGTACTTGCTTTAGACTGTTCTTGTTTCATATGTAATTGAACAGTCAAAATATTTGTTTTTTTAATTAACAATATTTAATAGGCTGCCTTCATCCAGAGGAATTCTGAGTGGTAAACTTATTCCAAAATACAATCATTAAAACAGAAGCAGAGGTAATAGCAGTGATGACAGCTGTTTTACTGAGTACTGTCCTTGTGGTTCACATCTTATAAGAGTTGTGTATCAGCATCAATTTTTCATATAAATATTGTAACACTGTAAGAGATAGGATATGTAAACCGTGACAATCAGATAGATTTCTCTACAGAATAGTCACATACGTAGCTCGTTTTCCTACATAGATCAGCAAAAAAGAATCACTTTAAATAATTCTTCCTGTTTTTCAGAGTGGAAATGCATATAAGAAGACATTAGCCTAAGGTGACCAGATTTTCAGATTGGTAAAGAGGGACACCATTGACCGGGGGGGGGGGCGGCGGCTTGATTAAAAATTTTATATTTTGTCAAAAGGTCACACAAGGCAATTATATGACCCCAGGACACTGAAAGCATCATAAATATGAATCTGTTGCCAAACATCAAAATTTTGATCACGTGACCATGAGGATGCTTCAACGGTCGCTAAGTGTGAAAAATGGTCACTGTGTGAAAAATGGTCATCGGCCGGTGTAACTTTGGTCACTAAATGAACTGTTTGAAAGCTAAAGCTAGCTTGCATTATGCTAGCTTATATTTTTAAGAGAGAGAAGCTAAACTCCTTATTAGAATTGAAATAGAAATGAGTAGAGTAGAGTAGAGTAGAATAGTTTATTACCCAAGCGTGATTGGACACACAAGGAATTTGTCTTCGGTGTACATAAATAAAATAAAATACAATACATTCATCAAGAATCATAAGCTACAACACAGTGATAGTCTCTCTCTCTCTCTCTCTCTCTCTCTCTCACACACACACACACACACACACACACACACACACACACAAACACACACACACACACACACACACACACACAAATACACACACATTCCTCCTCTGGATTCAATGGGGTTTAGGAAATCTCCCACCCTCATACACTCCCCTTTCTTTCTTTCTCTCTTTCCTCCTCTGGATTCAATGGGGTTTAGGAAATCTCCCACCCTCATACACTCCCCTTTCTTTCTTTCTCTCTTCCCTCCTCTGGATTCAATGGGGTTTAGGAAATCTCCCACCCTCATACACTCCCCTTTCTTTCTTTCTCTATTCCCTCCTCTGGATTCAATGGGATTTAGGAAATCTCCCACCCTCATACACTCCCCTTTCTTTCTCTCTCTCTTCCCTCCTCTGGATTCAATGGGGTTTAGGAAATCTCCCACCCTCATACACTCCCCTTTCTTTCTTTTTCTCTTCCCTCCTCTGGATCCAATGGGGTTTAGGAAATCCCCCCACCCTCATACACTCCCCTTTCTTTCTTTCTTTCTCTCTTCCCTCCCCTGGATTCAATGGGGTTTAGGAAATCTCCCACCCTCATACACTCCCCTTTCTTTCTTTCTCTCTTCCCTCCTCTGGATTCAATGGGGTTTAGGAAATCCCCCCACCCTCATACACTCCCCTTTCTTTCTTTCTCTCTTCCCTCCTCTGGATTCAATGGGGTTTAGGAAATCCCCCCACCCTCATGCACTCCCCTTTCTTTCTTTCTCTCTTCCCTCCTCTGGATTCAATGGGGTTTAGGAAATCTCCCACCCTCATACACTCCCCTTTCTTTCTTTCTCTCTTCCCTCCTCTGGATTCAATGGGGTTTAGGAAATCTCCCACCCTCATACACTCCCCTTTCTTTCTTTTTCTCTTCCCTCCTCTGGATTCAATGGGGTTTAGGAAATCCCCCCACCCTCATACACTCCCCCTTTCTTTCTCTCTTCCCTCCTCTGGATTCAATGGGGTTTAGGTCCCCCCTCGGCTCGGATCACACCTCAGCTGAGCGGGCAGGGAACTTTTGCTTTTGGAGGCTTCACAGCGGCGGCGGTGCCTCCCCCTCCTCCCCCCTCGGCTCGGATCACACCTCAGCTGAGCAGGGAGGGATCCTTTGCTTTGGGAGGCTTCACAGCGGCGGCGGTGCCTCCCCCTCTTCCCCCCTCGGCTCGGATCACACCTCAGCTGAGCAGGGAGGGATCCTTTGCTTTGGGAGGCTTCACAGCAAGGGTTCTACCTCCCCTCTTCCCCCCCTCAGCTCGGATCACACCTCAGCTGGGCAGGGAGGGATCCTTTGCTTTGGGAGGCTTCACAGCAAGGGTTCTACCTCCCCCACCGATGCCAGCTTCCCCGCTGCGACTGGCAGGAACGGCAATGAAAGCTCGGGCTTCACTCCTCCGTCTGGGGCTGAGGCTAACAGGGACGGCCAAGCGCTTTCCTCAAAAACCCTGCCTTCCACACACACCTGTCCCGCCAAATCCAGGACGTCTGGTCACCTTACATTAGCCACAGCAGCAGAATATCTTGAAGAGCATCTACAATTCACCAGCAAATAGGAATGGATGTCTGCAGGGGTATGACACACATACAAAACAGGAGGAGCTTTGATTGCATGATTGTGGCCACCATCTCGATTCTTTCTTCTTTTTTTTTACTATGTCCTGCAGGCAGCTGTAATGTAAGGTGACCAGACGTCCCGGATTTGGCGGGACAGGCCCGATTTTTCATCGTTTTTCCCGCGTCCCGCCCGCTTCTCAAAAAACCCCGCTTTATTTCGGCGCTCGCTGGCTCCCCCGCCCATCATCAGCTGCCGCTAGCTCGCTCGTTCCATTCCCCAATCTATTCTATCTACACTTTCAATATCTAAGCCAGCCCAGCCTGCCGCTCACTGATTGGCCTGGAGTCCAGCCAATCAGTGAGCTGGCTGGGATGGAAAACTTTAAGCACACACGAGGGTGCTTAAAATTTCCATCCCAGCCAGCTCACTGATTGGCTGGAGTCCGCTTAAGCACGCCGTGCGAGTCATGACTCTCACCAGTCTCCATTTCATTTCGCCTTCGCTGTTTGTTTTTGCTGCACTGCCCTGGTGAGTAACTCCGGTGCCGGTGGGAATCGGGAGGCTTCGCCGCTTTGGGTGGGCGGCGGCGGCCTTTAGCAAGGGAAGGGAAGGCCTTCCTTTGCAAGCTACTCATGAGAGCAACTGGGGGGGGGAACCGGGCAACCTGAGAGAGGGGAAGAAGATCGTCCCTCCCCGCAACTCCCCGGATTTTGGAAGCCGGGTGTGTGTGGAAGGCAGGGTTTTTGAGGAAAGCGCTTGGCCGTCCCTGTTAGCCGCAGCCCCAGACGGAGGAGTGAAGCCCGAGCTTTCATTGCCGTTCCCACCAGTCAGAGCGGGGAAGCCAGCATCGGTGGGGGAGGTAGAACCCTTGCTGTGAAGCCTCCCAAAGCAAAGGATCCCTCCCTGCTCAGCTGAGGTGTGATCCGAGCTGAGGGGGGAAGAGGGGGAGGCACCGCCGCCGCTGTGAAGCCTCCCAAAGCAAAGGATCCCTCCCTGCTCAGCTGAGGTGTGATCCGAGCTGAGGGGGGAAGAGGGGGAGGCACCGCCGCTGTGAAGCCTCCAAAAGCAAAGGATCCCTCCCTGCTCAGCTGAGGTGTGATCCGAGCCGAGGGGGGAAGAGTGGAGGTAGAACCCTTGCTGTGAAGCCTCCCAAAGCAAAGAATCCCTCCCTGCTCAGCTGAGGTGTGATCCGAGCCGAGGGGGGAAGAGGGGGAGGCACCGCCGCCGCTGTGAAGCCTCCAAAAGCAAAGGATCCCTCCCTGCTCAGCTGAGGTGTGATCCGAGCCGAGGGGGGAGGAGGGGGAGGCACCGCCGCCGCTGTGAAGCCTCCCAAAGCAAAAGTTCCCTGCCCGCTCAGCTGAGGTGTGATCCGAGCCGAGGGGGGACCTAAACCCCATTGAATCCAGAGGAGGGAAGAGAAAAAGAAAGAAAGGGGAGTGTATGAGGGTGGGAGATTTCCTAAACCCCATTGAATCCAGAGGAGGGAAGAGAGAGAGAAAGAAAGGGGGGTGTATGAGGGTGGGGGGATTTCCTAAACCCCATTGAATCCAGAGGAGGGAAGAGAGAAAGAAAGAAAGGGGAGTGTATGAGGGTGGGGGGATTTCCTAAACCCCATTGAATCCAGAGGAGGGAAGAGAGAAAGAAAGAAAGGGGAGTGTATGAGGGTGGGGGGATTTCCTAAACCCCATTGAATCCAGAGGAGGGAAGAGAGAAAGAAAGAAAGGGGAGTGTATGAGGGTCGGGGGGATTTCCTAAACCCCATTGAATCCAGAGGAGGGAAGAGAGAAAGAAAGAAAGGGGAGTGTATGAGGGTGGGGGGATTTCCTAAACCCCATTGAATCCAGAGGAGGGAAGAGAAAAAGAAAGAAAGGGGAGTGTATGAGGGTGGGAGATTTCCTAAACCCCATTGAATCCAGAGGAGGGAAGAGAGAGAGAAAGAAAGGGGAGTGTATGAGGGTGGGAGATTTCCTAAATCCCATTGAATCCAGAGGAGGGAAGAGAGAAAGAAAGAAAGAAAGAAAGGGGAGTGTATGAGGGTGGGGGGATTTCCTAAACCCCATTGAATCCAGAGGAGGGAAGAGAGAAAGAAAGAAAGGGGAGTGTATGAGGGTGGGAGATTTCCTAAACCCCATTGAATCCAGAGGAGGAGTGTGTGTGTGTGTGTGTGTGTGTGTGTGTGTGTGTGTGTGAGAGAGAGAGAGAGAGAGAGAGAGAGAGAGAGAGAGAGAGAGAGGGACTATCACTGTGTTGTAGCTTATGATTCTTGATGAATGTATTGTATTTTATTTTATTTATGTACACCGAAGACAAATTCCTTGTGTGTCCAATCACGCTTGGATAATAAACTATTCTACTCTACTCTACTCTACTCATTTCTATTTCAATTCTAATAAGGAGTTTAGCTTCTCTCTCTTGAAAATGTAAGCTAGCATAATGCAAGCTAGCTTTAGCTTTCAAACAGTTCATTTAGTGACCAAAGTTACACCGGCCGATGACCATTTTTCACACTTAGTGACCATTTTTCACACTTAGCGACCATTGAAGCATCCTCATGGTCACGTGATCAAAATTTTGATGTTTGGCAACAGATTCATATTTATGATGCTTTCAGTGTCCTGGGGTCATATAATTGCCTTGCGTGACCTTTTGACAAAATATAAAATTTTTAATCAAGCTGCCGCCCCCCCCCGCCCCCCACCCCCGGTCAATGGTGTCCCTCTTTACCAATCTGAAAATCTGGTCACCTTACTGTAATGGGAAGATTCTAGGCAATTTAACCTATGTCATTCATTGCAAATTATTTGGAAATTAGTTCCTAGGTTGTTTTTAATGAACAGATGCTTGCCATGTCTTCAATGATTGAACTGGAGTCACAGCTGCCTTTAGTTTTCCCAGTCCTTCCCCTCTCCCCGCTCCCAACTTCCAAACCTCTTTCTTTGATACTGTGGCAAAGTTTAATGCTTGAATGAAGTTCAGTATCTGTTCTACATATCAGATGGCTGGACAATTATATCTGCAACAAATTTTTAACTTCCTAGAACAGAACAGTTGCTATTAAGGCCTGTGAGGAACATTAGAAACCCTGCTCCCCTAAGTTACATTGTGACTCAAGCTCTTCCATTTTAAGAAAGACTAGATTATTATATCTGAAAAAGGATGACAGAATTTCAGAGAGTGCATCACTGCTTTATCAATCAGAGACATCTTTCAGGAGGGGAGGGGAATCAAAATGGATCCACATGTGAATGGATTATGTATACAATAACAAGTTCGCCCTATATTGAATTTTTCATGCCACACACAAACACACAAATCATGGTTACAGACATGCAGCCTGTCTAAGAACTATTAATTGCTCAATTTATACATGGCCTAATCCTTTAAAGCGCTCATTATTAATCAGCTGTGAATTCTGTTTTTTAATTAGCACGCCTGCTTTGGCAAGAGCTCTGCTTATATCATATGATAACAAAATTGCCTCCACTTCACCCAGCTGATCTATTCTGCGAGAGCTTCAGTTAGTGCATTTCAGTCTTTATCAGTATCTAAAGACAGAGTTCTCAAAATCCTCAGCCAAGATTGTCTATGGTCACACATTGAATAGAATTTGAATACGGCTGGATGGCTCTAGGTTGGTCTTCTTTAAAGCGGAGATGTGGGCTGAAAAATATTTTGTACCTCAGACAAGTTTGACTACTTCAAATTAGTACATTTGAAAATATTTCAGGTATTCTAAAAAGATGAAGCTAAATGAAAACATACAACAGCCTATTGTCTGTTGTTTCTAACAACCCACTGAAATAATTTACTCTGCATCTCAAAGCTTCTATTTTCTTTATTGTTGAAACTTTGTAAAATAAGCTTTATATATATTCCACAGCTTTGGATTTTGAGAGGTATAGGTTCACTTAAATAATAATCATGTACTGTCTAAAGGGTTTTTTTAAAAAAACACCTCACCCCCCCCCAAAAAAAACCCTACCGTATATTTGTTTTAAGCCTGTTTAAATTTGGCCCAATCCCATAGGATTGCAGTATCTCCTATTGCCACATTCTTTATTCAATGGAAATAGAACTCTGTATGGAAAAGTTTCTAGGGATGTTACTTTACATGCACCATCAATCAGTAAAGTTATGGTTCTATGGCTGTTTCTTTATATGCAGAAAACCCCAGATTTAGCCCAGTCTTATATCCTCAAAATGTGGACTCTTAGCATTTGTAGCCAATAGATACCTTCATCAAATTATGATTATTGGATTTTTTTTCTGGGCAGAGCACGTGAGTGACGGGAACTTAAACTCAGCACTGAGAAAAGACCCTCTTAAACTTAGTTTCCTCTCCTTCCTCTTCCAGAGATACATTCAGTTAACTGTTATAAATCAACAGGCACTCTGACCTAATAGATTCCATATTTGCTTCCTTTTTTGTTATTTCAAAGCTTCACAAAAGCAGTCATCAAACTTTTTTTAGAGGCGTTCTGACTTATTTTCCCAAGTGCCATCGATACTCTCCCAATCCAAACTCCCTCACAGGGATATTATCATAAAAGCCTGGTACTACTACATATAAGACCCTGAACTTCCAGAAGAAAGGTGGGATTTGTAACTTTTTGTTTCTTTCTGTCTGGAAATAGATTTCTTTTTCCTGACTGAACTGATGTGCTTTTCATAACAACGTCTAGCAAAAATTCAACAAGTAAAGTCTTTCCTAGCATGCATGCATGTGCAATGCATGTGATCGCTCTTCTGGAAAACTGCTGAATTACATTTAGAAACCAATAAGGTTGCCAGATGGTCATCAGTGGAAAATGCTGCCTATATTTAATGCTTTTAAAGGATTTAATGCTTTTATGCGTCATTTTCCACTGATGACTATCAGAAGACGAAATTCCTTAACTTCATCCTACTTCCTTTAGAGTAAAACTGCTTAGTCCAAGTTCCATTTATGTATATGTATATCTGACTTTAGTGATCAATGACTTAAGAAAGAAGCTGTCAAATCTATATAGCCTTCTTTCCACCCCCAACATTTTAAGTTGGAAGGACGATAGGAAAGTGTTTTGTAATCGGGCTATTTGTCCACCTAGTCCAATCTTCTCTAGTTACTAATAGAGTTAAAAGATCTCAGAGTCATTTTTCACTAGTTAGCATTTCTAGCAGTGATGGGTTTCCAAAAATTTTGCTACTGGTTTGATGGGCGTGGCTAGGTGGGGGGGGGCATGTGACTGACTGGGCATGGCCAACTTGACGCCACTCACATCCATGCCCACTCAGTACATGACCCATCACCACGCCCACAGGAAAAGGTAGGAAAATTTTGAGAATTTCTACCTAGCTACCCCTGTCCTCCCTTTGCCAGTCACCCACATTTCCCTCTTTAGCAGCCTTGGCCCTAGCCCTGCTGCCTTCCCCACCATTGCCTCTTTGTTTGGGCTGCTTACATTCTGCAGCAGTTGGTCCAGACTCCAGAAGGCATGCTGACCAGAATTTTCAGTGCCCTCAGCCAGCCACTGCTGCTGGGAAGCCTCTCAGCCGCCTCCTCTTTGAGAGCCGTTTTGTGCTGTGGCAGCTGGCCACAGACTGCCAAAAAGTACCAGAGGTCAGCAAAAAAGTTGCTGCCATCGTTGCCATGTTCTTTGTACCCAGGCATCCCATTGCCTTGCAAGTCCAGCTTGGGGCGAGTGAGTGGCTAGCAAGTGGGCAGGGTGAGCGAGCAGTGACTGGGCAACTGGGCAACAGGTTTGGGGGCATAGGCATCCAGCCATTGCTACCGGTTCGCCAACCTTGGCCAAATTTCCACCATCGGTTCATGCAACTGGTGTGAACCGGCTGAATACCATCTCTGATTTCTAGTTGGGGATCCCAACTGGAATTATCCTGGCCACTATTTTTGTTATATTTACAACTTTGTATTTCAGAACTGAGAAACCTGTAAAATTATGATGATATTGAGATATCCTAAAAAAAAAGGTGTTATCTTTCAAACTGTGAGATGAGCAGCATTTCAATTTAATAAATAAATAAATAAATATTGGTACAATATGAGTTTGGAAATTTTTCCTTAAGCCATGCAGTTTTCTACTTTTAAAAAGCAAAATGGCCTCATTGTTTTCTATCTGTCAGTCTTTCTGGCATTTCCAATGAACTTTGGAAGTACAGGTAGTCTTGGACTTAACAACAGTTCACTTAATGACTGTTCAAAGTTGCAATGGCACTGAAAAAAGTGACTTATAACCATTTTCCACACTTAGCACAGTAGCAGCATCCCCATGGTTAGGTTATTTATATTTGGATGCTTGACAACCGACTCACATTTATGACGGTTGCAGTGTCCTAGAGTCATATGATCCCCTTTTGCGACCTTCTGACTAGCAAAGTCAATGGGGAAGTCAGATTCACTTAACAGCCCTGTTACTAATTTAAGAACTGCAGTGATTCGCTTAGTAAATGTGGCAAGAAAAGTCATAAAATGGGGCAAAACTCACTTAACAAATTTCTCACTTAGCAACATAAATTTTGGGCTCAGTTGTGATCATAGGTTGAGAACTACCTGTATATACAAAACATTAAATCTCTTTCAGCTACTGAGTGACATGAAATTCTTCATAGAGGCAAATCACATTTCTGCCCTCCAGTGCAAAACATCATATGGAGACAAATTACAGCCATCATATAGAAGCCTAGTGTGTCATTCCATTTGAGATTCCAATGATAACAATTAAATGTTTCAATATTTGGAACTTAACATTTTTTTAAAAGATTGCAGGAGTTATGGAAGAAACAAAGCTGATTTGCTTGCAAACAAATCCATAGTGTAAACTGCAGTGTAATCTTAAAATGCACTCTAATTTGATAATCTCTTGATATATCTTTAGAAACTGGTATACTTAATGGGAACATTTTTTCTCCTCATACATACACTTGCAGAATATGTCTAGAAAGATAATCTTATCAGAATCATGTAAATATCAGTTACACACAAGGTTGTCTTTTCAGTCATCTATGTATAGCCACACTTCATTATACAAATACATCATTAAGTAATGCAAATACAAGCCATATATAATACCATTTTCACACAGTTGTGACACCTCCACTTGTTACTATGCTGTTTGCTTACCCTGTCACTCATCATGACATATCCATTCACATATGCAGTATATGTATAAAGAATCGCAACATACCCAGATTCATTAAAAACATTTATTTACATAGTGAATTACACAGACATTTTTGACATGGGAACAGATACATAAAATCAATCCTAGCCATTAGTGTTATAGATTTGCACCTGAATATTTGGAGGCTGGAGAGAAATATGTATCCCAATATTTAATCTTACCTTTGTGTATGATTTTCCATTCCTGGTTTAAGAACACAATAGTCTGGTATCTCTTTACCAGCAGTGGCTAAGCAGATGCCAGATGGAAACTTAATACAAGACATGAAGCATTCTATGTTGCAGATTTCTTCTATCAAAAGTTATAAAGATAAAGATTTCCCCTGTCCAGTTGTTTTTAACTCTAGGACTTTCTTAGTTAAGGAAACCAGCATTATTCGAAGACATTTCCATGGCCATGTGGCCAGGATAACTATACATTGAGGTTCTTGGAATGCTATTAGTTTCCCACCAAAATGGTACCTATTTATCTACTTGATTTTGCATGCTTTAGAACTGCTAGGCAGGCAGGATCTAGGACAAGGATGGAAGCTTTCCCCATTGTGCTCGAACCCAAGCTATCAGCTTTCCCGCTGACAAACTCAGCATCTTCAACTGCTGCACCATGGTGTCCAACTCCAAAGTTATAGTCCTGCTAAAATTTGTGCTATTATACGATGAACATTTTAAGGAGTCATTGAAACACTTGTCCTCTTTCAATTTTACACCCACACACCAAGCTGGTGTTTATATCAGACAAAAATTGCCATTAGCACCCATGGCAATTTAACTCCCACTATAAGCATCAGGGTAAAATGTTGTGATCTTCCCTTGTGTATTGCAATTGCAATAAAGAGTTTAGAAAGTATAATACTTGTGACCCTGATCATGTTTGCACTGGGATTGGAATATTATATTTTGTGTTACCTTGTACACATTTTTCTTATCACCCCAACCCAACAATAAAGAGATAAAGAATAATTGCAGTTATTATGTGATTGCATATGTTCCAAAGTTGACTTCTGTTTTACTTTAGGAGTATTTTCTTCTTATCACCATAGCTTTCACGCCCCAACATGGGAGCTATTTTCTCAAAGAGGAACAAAGGTGAACAGATCAGAAATTTCTAAAGTAACTCATAATGCCAGAAAAATGAACCAATACTGTCATAAGCATAGATCTGTGATTGTTCCCCCTGGCATGACGGGAACATAACAGTGTCTTGCTGAATCCAATACTGATACTTAATAAAGACACCTGAGAATTTACCTATAGTATTGAGCCCCTTTAGCTAAATAAAAGTGAAGATAACATTAACAGTCACCTATATTTTGCAATTTTTTTCATGTCATACACCTATTGGGGAAAAAAACCATTTCTTCAATGCATTGCCTTGTTAAAACCTTCATTCTGTTGGCCATCAGGTTCAATGGAAATAGTCAAATTTAGTGTAGGTATTTTCTTCTTTAAACAAGAAAATTGCTCTTTTAACATGGAAAACTAGCATGCCACTAACTGATTAAACTGATACCCTCAGACTGTCATGTCTTTTAGTTATTACTTCTTGTTCCCATAATGTATCTCTCTCCCCCTCCCTCTCCCTCTCCCTCTCCTTCTCCCCCACATACAAACATTGCATGGAAATGTCATATCAGGCTCCTTGTGGACTCCTGCAGCAAATCATATGACTGATCATTCTTTTCTACAGAATACAGTTAGATCAGATACTTGGACTTTCTATTTAAATGTAATTTCCTAGTGAAGAAAGATTTCCTTCTTGAAAGAAAGAAAAGCATCACTGTCTAGAAATCCTTCTGTGAATTGCTTTATTATTCTTATTTTTCTGTGGACACATACAGTATTCTGCCACATAAAGCTAGTCCTGCAGAGACTACCCAAGCTTTTAGGGGGCATAGGTTCCTTTGCGCAATAAGAGAAACAAAGATCGAGACATGCCGAATATCTCCCCAAAGTGAGGGTGGGCCATATTAATGGATTAAGAGCTGCAACTCTGAGTCTCCATCTTCTGAAAATAACAAACAGCTGTCTGGTGACACTAATATCCTCAAAAGTAAAAGGCAAGGGTTTTTTTCTGCCCCTGCGCAGAAAAGCAAATCTGTCCTGTAGAATTCTTGGGAGTTGATTTCCATCAGCCTGCCTCCTCATCCTGGTCTTGGTTGAAGGATAAATTGGACTGCAATGTCCATTGGACCTCAAACATCCATAAATAGAAGAGAAGAGAAGAACAGAGTTGGAAGGGACCTTGGAAGTCTTCTAGTCCCCCTGCTTAGGCAGGAAACCCTACACTACTTCAGGCAAATAGTTATCCAACATCTTCTTTAAAATGTCCCATGTTGGAAGATTTACAACTTCTGGAGGCAAGCTGTTCCACTGATTAATTGTTCTAACTGTCAGGAAATTTCTCCTCAGTTCTAGGTTGCTTCTCTCCTTGATTAGTTTCCACCCATTGCTTCTTGTTCTGCCCTTAGGTGCTTTGGAGAATAGTTTTACTCCTTCTTCTTTGTGGCAACCCCTGAGATATTGGAACACTGTTATCATGTCTCTCCTAGTCCTTCTTTTCATTAAACTAGACATACCCAGTTCCTGCAACCGTTCCTCATATGTTTTAGCCTCCGTCATCTTTGTTGCTCTTCTCTGCACTCTTATCTATACACACACACACACACAGTGTGAATTAACTACTTGATAATAAAATTATGTTGTATCTTCAAAGTGATTTGATTGTTCTAGGTAAACAATATTTTGATCACAACAGCTTCCATCAAACAGAGCAGAGAACAGCAATGCCAGAAATTAGTCACTCAATTGAAGCCCATTTCTGGCTGCCTTCTTCCTGATTTGAAGCATGACCAAAAGAGTGTGTATAACTTCAAAGGGCACATCTGTCATACAAAAGTCTAGTTATATTATATCTAGTCCTTCCCCCATATTCAAAGGGGTTACAACCACAAAGAAGCAGAAAGAAGAATTCACCACCAGGAGAACAGGGTAAAATGAAACTGAATCAGAGGTGCACAAATGAAGAAGTCAAAGACATTTCCTGCTGAAATGTATTACAAGACAAAAGTGTTTTTTATGGCTTCTGTATAAAGAGTAATATATATAATAAGTGAGGCACTAATATTTAAGAGCCCTGGTGGTGCAGTGGCTAGAATGTGGTACTGCAGGCTACTTCTGCTGCCTGCTGCCTGCCTTCAATTTGGCAGTTCAAATCTCCCCAGGCTCAAGGTTGAATCAGCCTTCCATCCTTCTGAGGTGGGTAAAATGAGGACCCAGACTGTTGGGGGCATTATGCTGGCTCTGTCAACGGCTTAGAGAAGGCTGTAAATCATTGTAAAGTGGTATATAAGTCTAAGTCCTATTGCTATTGTTATCCTAATTGTGAGACAGCAGTTTTAAATTCAATATAGAACATATCATTCTCTAGATTAACAGCTTCTGTTCGAGGAAGGGAAACATCAGATATATTGACAATCATCTGCAAAGAACTCCATGCTTATTTGCCTTAAGGTTGCAATATTTGGTATATTTTAAGATATTAAAATTCCTGTGGCAACAGGAACAACCAAGGAATAAGACAGTCAAATAGATCTTGCATACATTGAAACTAAAGGTACTAAAGGACATTATATTGCTACTGACCTCTCAGCAGCAGAGCTACATTTTCTAGTACATAAACAAGGATAGTGATCTAGAGTGACACAAGAAACTTGTAAGTGAAATGGGGAGAGGATTGGGCAGTAGAAAGCAATACATGAAGAGGGTAAAAACCCACAGATCTTGGTGCAAGAAAGAGAGGAACATCAGTGATAATAGGCTCCAGAAGGAGGACATAAAGTAAAGACACCTGTATGTCTTAGAACAAGTGTCATTAAATAGACAATAATTGCTCATTTGGACCCATTCTGGGAGGGTGCAAGAATATGTGAACAGAGGGAGTCCACAGTGGGCATTTTCAAAGGACTACCAGGCCTCAAAGGTCCAAGACTTGTTGTGAGAAAGAAGTTGCCTGTTGACTTGGATTCTGCAAGCTGTTCTAAAAGTAGACTTCCTAAAAAGCTATTTGTATCCCAAAATATTCTGGGAAACAATGTTCTCAATAATTAGTAACAGATATTTTCTTGGCCAGAAGTCTCCCCACCAAGATATTGTCAGACCCTAACAAGCAGCCCCAGTTCTAATTAAAATAAGGCTGATTCTTTTCTTGGGTGATTTTTATTTTAGTCAGGTTTATCCCACTTTATCATAATATGTGGCCTTCTTGTGCAGGTTTTAAGATTTAAAGACACAAGGGCTCTCCAGGACAGAAATATTTGTAATACCTGTAGTGGCCTCCATCCTTCATCTCTGAGTGTTTAAATAACAAGTGACATAACACAAAAAATATTTCCACTATGAGAATAGTATCCAGTTACCAGGGAAGGGAATATGATCCTCCTGTTTTATTTCAGTTTACAAAGCTTTCGTTGCCTGCTCTTGTGTGTTTAAATAATCTGCACTGTAAGGATTTTTTTTAAACTTTGCAAATCCATTTACAGTGAAATCATGTGCATAACTGCTTAGCTCTGGTCACCATTCTTCCAACACAATCCAAAAGAGCATGTGTCTAAATACCAACTATTGGAAACCAACAGCCATATAGAATAACAGAGTTGGAAGGGACCTTGGAGGTCTTCAGGTCCAACATCTCCCATTTTTAGGAAAATAGCTAAAATGCAACTCTTTTGTTGTGGCCTGCCGGCGGCCAGCAGAGCTGGCAGCAGAGTCAGTAAGGAGGTTGAGGAGGAACAGGGGTGAATCCTGGGGGTTGAGGAAAGCTCAGACGAGTTCTCTGCATCAGAGGCAGAGACGGAGTTAGACAGCAGCAAAGGCAGAAGAACAGCTGGAGCCTGTTCCCAGTGTGCGCATGCGCAGAGCTGTCAGAAGACAAAAACAACTAAGAAAGCAGGGTCGACTTAAGAGTAAAGCCACACCTTGGAGGTGATTGGCCCCTTCCAGAGGAAACAGAAGAGGAACGAACAGGGAGTGGGCTTTTGCAGGAAACAATTCGTTCATTCGGTCTCAAAAGTTCTGTGATTATAAGAGACTCTGTGCCAAGTTTTGCTTTGCCCTGTGTTTGGAAACTAGTTTGCCCTGTGTTTGGAAACTGGCAGCGTTCTAAATGAGATAAGGTGCGTGAGGATAAACATTCCTCTGAAAGACTGTTTGCTAAAACCTTGCTGACTGTGAATGAAAGGAATCCACAGTTGTGTAAATAAAAGAGGTTTTGTCAGGACCAAGATTTTGCTTCTTGCTTTCTAAAGAAGCCTGGGTTAGAACATCTTTCCCCAAGTTTTTACTATTTTATTTCTCCTGGTTTTAAAATAATTTCAATTTAAATTGTAGTTATTGTGGTTTTATATTTTGTAAGCTACCGTGTATTCTCATGTAAGCTGAAAGGCAGGTGTGTATATATGGTATTGTGATTGCTTTACTTATTTTCTATTCTCAACATACAGGGAAATGTGAAAATCCCTTTTTGTTGGTTTGAATCAAAATAGAGAATAGGAAGTATTAGTCACTTCTGCTTCTTGCCCCCTACATATGGCATTATCTCCAGATCAGTCCAAAACCTACAAAATGTGATTCTGTAATAAATTTGGAAATTAAAGAATCTTATATCACACAAATATGATAATTTCATCAAGTTCATTTTTTTTCCCATGGAAGGAATTAATTGTAACAAATTGACCTCCAGAAAAACTTCTTTATTTGTAATGCAACTTTTTTTAAAAAGTTGACATGGAAAAACAAATATTAAATATTTAACATCTCTGCAACTTCTAAGAGGACTATAATCCATCTACTTTCAACAATTTATATAGGACCACAACCTCATTTAAAAAAAATAAAATTCTTAACAATTTTATCACATCTATAATAAGGCCAGTCAAAGCTGTGCAACTTTTTCCTTTGCTTTTATGAAGACAATTGCATTGTCTCTGAGTCTCACAAAATGAAGTCAGGCTGCCTCAAAGAGGCAAATTTATAATTTTAGTTCCAATAGAAGTGTATAAAAAAGGCATACAGCTATTTTATTTACACCAGTAATGCAGCCTTCTGATTAACTTTTAACAAGTGTTATACGTAATTTTACTTCTCCATTACTGATGATAGCTATAACAGAAAGCTGTGATGACACAAATGTTAATTTGTTTGCTAATATAAATGTTAAGTCTGGTACCTTCCTGTAATGTCATTTACCCAGATATTTATGTACCCTCTTGTCTTCTAAAACTCAATGCCATGTTTGAACTATATGAACCTAAAGAACTAAACCGTATAACCGCCTTCCAATTCTTCTGCAATTTGGCAGAAAAGTCACTTAGAGTTGCTTGGGCAACATGAGTGGCCATATCAATCAATCCATCCATCCATCAATCAAACAAGTAAACATATCCTATGCTGGTGGAGGGGGAGATTGGAGTGACAGCTCATTCTTTAACTTCCGAAATCTTGTTATTTGGTTTCAATCAGGACGGAAGGCAAGAACAAGCCTGGTATCATTTTATGTGTGCATATTTTGTTATGACCAACTCTCTAAATAAAGTTAAATTACAAAAGCATGCCTAATTCTTTTTTTTAAAGTGAGTTAAAAATAAAGTAATTACAGAAAAACATCCCCACCCACACTGAGATAACATGTGTGAGTCTGCCCTATAAAGTCAAGGGCAGCTCCATATCTGGGACAAATTGATCCCTCCTAGCACAACAATTATCAAATATAGCAGGGGGAAAAAACCCAGATGCTCAAGGATCCCATAGCTGCCCTCACACATGAGGCTTTATGGTACTGGGATAAAAGAAGGGATGGAGAAAGCAATAAGATGGTTTGTTATGTGAACTTAGAGCCACAATAATATCCCTTCTGGAAAGGCCAGGTGCTAGATAGACGCCAAATATGAGTTCTTGTCAGAGATACGATCTGGATATTGACAGAATAAGTGAACATTTTGATGATGGCGCAAAGTATTTCAGAGAGATTGTTCTGTGACTTCAAGATCTTTCCCAAGAGATGTGAGCAGACGCTAGAGAGACTTCTCTGCTCTTTGAATTCTGTAGAGCAGATTGTTTGCATACAGAAACTGTCAGCAGAGAGAAGCTGACTGACTGAGCCACACTTCATATTATTATTATCTTGGGGGCTGCTGCTGAGATAATCAGCCATAATATCATTTAGATACCTCTCAAATAAGCATATACACTCTCTCATCACAAACACGATTCCCACACACTATTTATTAAGAGCAAGAAGACATTTGTTGTGATTTGATCACTGCGACAAAGAAGTTTAAATGTGAATTTTAAAGAGAAATGCAAGGGTTCTGTTGGAAGAAATGTCCTTCTGGGTTCGGCTCCATGTGGGGAAAAAGACACTGGAGGCATGGAGGCTGCTTAGAAAGATGGTTTAATTTTTTAATGGTGGACAGGACCTCATGGCTTGAGGTCCTGGGGAAAAAGGTGATCACATGCTTCCAGGTGTTGGGTAAAAAAGGAGAAAGGATCGAGGGAGCGGCTTGCCGGGCTTTTTATAATCTGTTCGGCCCCACCTATCTGTTTCCTGTTCCTGTGCAAGAAATGTATTCTGATTGGTTGTCAGACTCACATGGGGCCATGCAGGGGCAACTCTCTAGGCTGAGTTTTGAATCCAGGTTTGATTGAATTCTCAGATGCCATGTGGTCAGTTGGGTAAAAGGCCAATATTATCATGCCTTAATCCCATCCCCCTGGAGCTGAAGGGGAGAACTCTTTATTATGTAAAGGGACTAGCTCAGGCTTTAATTGCTCATGGACAAAGTGGGTGGGGCCAGGAAGCTGCAGGGAGAGTTACTTTGTCTTTTTGAAACATGTTTCTTCCTTTTCACATCCAGATAAATATTCTGCCTTTTCAATATTTCTTAGGGTATTTCATTTTTCTGGGAGAGGGCTGGGTGATAACTTCCTACAGTTCTTGACAGGGGTGGTATTTACTTACCTTCCCTACAGGTTAGCAAATGTGAGCACACACGCACCACCTCCATGCATGTGCTAAGCCTTCCGCGCATGCATTCTTCGCTAAAAAGGGGCCTAAATGGATGTTGTAGAGCCAGGCCGGAAGGAAAAAAAGGAGGAGGAGGAGGAAATATTGTATATGTTTGCTGCCTTGAGTTATTTATAAAGTAACAAAGGCAGAATAAAACTCTAATAAAGAAAGTAATAGAGTCCCATACCATGAAGGGTTTAAACCCTTCATGGTATGGGACTAAAAGCCTATTGAGAAGCTAGCTAGCAAAGTCAAAATGTAAAATGGGTAGAGCAAGCCATGATCATAACTTTTGGGACAAAAGACCAGAGCACATCCATGCCAGTTGCCAATATCCAGAGAAGCAGGGATTAACACTAGATAAATAATCAAGCAGAAAACAATACCCTAATCAAGAAACTATCCAGGAGAACCCGTCACCACCACCAAAACTAGCAGAATAAGCTACTGTATATAAACATGGAACAAACCCCACATCTACCTGCATGTATGATGTTACCCTGTTAGGTAATGAAACATCTACAAGCGAACAACCAAGCTCAGAGAGCATCAAGAATGTCACAGTTTGACCCAGAGGTTTATATATTTTCTTCTATTAGATAGGTGGCTATGAGAGATTTATAAACACTTCATACTGAAAATATCTATGGCTTACAACAGATCAGCAGACTTCTTTATGTCCAATCAGAACTCATTTTTACAAAAACAACCCTATCTGATTTGTAACTTAGGGGCTGTTATTTCACGTTCATCAAAACATCTTTGCTATTTGAAATTAGCTTATTTGCACAGATTGTAAACTATCCTCATTCTACCTAATTGAAAAGTTCTGCGTCCATATAGTGCCAGAATGAGTTCCATTTTCATCTCTCCCAACAAGGCAATGGACACGTCGTTTGCAGCTGCTTTCCGGCTGTTTATTTGGGTTTTATCACAGAATTCTTGCAATGGAATATACCTTGGAGAGGTACAAGGTCCCTTGCAACTCTGCATTCTGTTATGCTGATATGCACTAAAAATATTGGACATCTACCTTTTATGCATCTCTAAAACATTTTTTTTAAAAAAATAGTATCCTTTAATTAGAAATACCTGTGTCTTATCTTTCTGGTCTCTAATTCCCTGCAAAGCAAGACTGACCCTCTTTTTTCTGACAACTTTTCTGACAGTCATAGTCTATCTATATGGAGATGAGGAAAGGACAGCAATACCAAAGGGAACAAATTTTTTTTCTTGTTTCATAAGCTGGCAGGCACATCACAAATGGCATCCTGTGGGTCTTTTGAAATTTGATTTGTGTGCATGAAGCTTGTCTTTTCTTTCTCTTTCTCTCTCTCTTTCTTTTTCTATGAAGAATCAAGGTTTTCATTTCAATATTTCTCGATGCAAGCCCGCCTCGCTTTTCCTCTAAGCAAGACTAGCTGTGCTTGCAAGCAAATGTTAGGTGAGCTGCAGCAACTGACAACCTGTCACATGTGTCTCTTAGGAGGTATGGTTGTTAAATCCTTTCACATCAAGAGTGTGATAGGTGTTTTTTTCCCCCTCTCCTTCAAGATAATAACCAATAATGAAAACATTACCAGGCTGGAATAGAGCAGGAGAAGTGGGACATTTTGCGATTCTGGTTCTATTTGCTTTTGCTTTAATAGTAATGCTTGCTGTTTAAACTGTAATAGGAGGGCGTCAGCAGCTGTTATTTGCTCTCTATTTTGGCTTTAATGCATACTATCTTGCACAGTGTAAATAGTTATGTTGTTGCTTTCCAGAGCATGACACAATAAATAATCTTGGATTTCCAGTAAACCAAACTGTCTCCTCTAAATTAACATCTTTCTTTTTATTTTAACCCACACAATGGATACTTTCCCCCTACTACCTAATGTGGGCCAGAGGGTCACGCCTTGCACAATAAGCAGAAATGCCTGGACGAAGAAAGAGTTCTCTTTCTCCATGTTCTTCAAATGATCTTTATTTTCTCCATTGTGCTGTCCTCCCCCGTGAAAAGAGTTGGGGAGGGGAACCCCATCAAGAAGCAGCTTTACCAGGAGTTAAAGCAGATCATGTAGTATACAAATGTTCCCTAAAAGGAGTTTGTTTAGACTGGGCAAGAATGACAGTTCTAGAAGCAAAGTCAGGCCTAAAATAAGAAACAGAGGACTATACGTTTAGGCAAATTAGTAGATGCACTATACGTGATTGGATACAGCAGTCAGGATATAACACATGACAGGGATATCAAAGTCAAGGCCCGGGGGCCAGATCTGGCCCACAGGGTGCTTAGATCTGGTCCATGGGGCTGCCCTGGAAACAGCAAAGGACCGGCCCTTGTGCCTCTGTCAGTGAAAATGCCCACGACCCTCTCGAGCTCCGTTTTTACTGGCAAAGGGTTGCAGAGCCCTTGAGCCACCATATGTGATGTTGAGCTGGCCACGCCCAGCCTGGCCATGCCCATCCCAACCCCCTGAGATCAAACACAACCCTGATGCAGCACTCAATGAAATTTGAGTTTGAAACCTCTGCCTTATGAGGTAAGTGAGACCATTATGGGGTAACTATGGCAATGAGGCAAGACTACACAGACCATGAGAATCTGAAACAACAAAGAGGAAGTGTTTCACGAACATAGCTTCTTTCTAGAGCAGGGCCGTACGCGTCATGCGCTGGCCATGGCCACACCCTGTTTAGCGAAGGGGGGAAAAGTCACGATACGTAACAAGATGCCATTGTGACAATGCGAGTTTGACACTCCTGATCACTGTTCAGTTTCCAGCATCTTTTCCCAGTTGATCAGTATTCCTTGGCCTTGCAAATATTTCATTGCAATGTTTTATTTTATAAACAGAAAGCATACAGGTAGTCCTTGACATACAATCATTTATTTAATCATTCAAAATACTAACAGCATTGAAAAAGCAATATAATTGGATCTTGCACTTATGACTGTTGCACAATCGCCATGATCACGTGATCAAATTTCAGATGCTTGGAAACTGACATGTATTTACAACAGTTGCAATGTCCCAGGGTCATGTGATCACCATTTGATACATTCCCACTGGCTACCGAGAAGCAAAGACAATGAGGGAAGCTGGATTTACTTAACAACTGCAGATTCACTTAATAGTAATTTGCTTAACATCTGTGGGGGAAAAGGTTGTAAAATCAGGGGGTGACTCGCTTAAGAATCACCTTGCTTATCAAAAGAAATTCTGGTCCCAACTGTGGTAATAAATGGAGGATTATCTGTAGTTTCCCTGGGAAAGGGAGTAGTTGCCCAATCTGACACCTCACAGCTGTTTTCCTGGGAAAGATATATTTGGACTAGAAACTTTTAATTTGTACCGCCTCTCTATTTTCCTTCAACCAAGTCATCTATGTGTAGTAACATACAATAGAAGAGAGCCAGATTGGTATAGTGGTTCAAGCCTAGAAACCAGGAAACATTGAGTTCATGCCTCAGGCATGAAAACCAGTTGAGGGACTTTTGGTCAGTCACTTTCAGTCCAACCCACCTCACAGGATTATTGTTGTGAGGAAAATAGGAGGAGGAAGGAATATTATGTTTGTTGCTTTGAATTATGGTACTTATAAGAGCCATGGTGGCGCAGTGGTTAGAATGAAGTATTGCAGGCAACTCTGCACACTGCTAGCAGTTCGATTGTGACCGGTTCAAGGTGGACTCAGTCTTCTATCCTTCTGAGATCAGTGAAATGAAGGCCCAGATTATTGGAGGCAATAGGCTGACTCTGTAAACTGTTTAAGGAGGGCTGCTTAAGGAGGGCTGTAAACATTATGAAGCAGTATATAAATCTAAGTGCGATTGCTATTACTATAAAATAGGGGTGTCAAACTCGCAACCCATGGGTTGGATATGTCACATGCTGGCCACGCCCAGTTTAGCTAAGGGGGAAAAAGTTGTGATATGTCATGTGACACCACCAAGACGGGGCGATTTTATCACCCCTGCTATAAGGTGAAAAGGTAGGATTAAAAAGATCTAAATAAAAAAATAATCTTCCCCTCTTTTTAGACACTGGGAGTCATCATGCTAGAATGTTTCAAATCCTCTGTTAAAAAAAACTTAGTGACTAACGTTAATGATTTGTAACATTCAAATCACATGTTTCTAATATGAATATTACATGTTTCATAAATAAAAGACAGAACTAAGCTTTGAC
This sequence comes from Thamnophis elegans, assembly GCF_009769535.1. Classification (NCBI taxonomy): domain Eukaryota; kingdom Metazoa; phylum Chordata; class Lepidosauria; order Squamata; family Natricidae; genus Thamnophis; species Thamnophis elegans. The sequence goes on from NC_045545.1 coordinate 52,224,065, forward strand.
ACAATTTTTGTATCACTATGTAGAAGAGAATGATCACAACATTGCCCAGGTATTATTTTTAACGATTCTGGTTATTTTACTAACTAGTTTCACCAGAAACATAATTAGGCATCAAAATTATTGGTACAGGATTGGAAAATACATTCCTAAATCTATTGCGGTTAGTAGTAGCATATGTATGTGTAAGTAGTGATCAATGACTCCTTTTGTAGAATACTATTCATGTTTCTGTTGTGTGTTGTAAAAACAAATGCATGTATACTATACCATTAGATGAAAAGTATAAAGTAAATTCCCTCTCAAGTCAAGGTAATTACACAGGAATATCCCTTTAGGTTTTTGGCAGAAATTTGTAGATATTTTGCCATTCCTGCATCTAAAGGCAGATTGAAGTTCCTCCCCAAATGGACTCTGGCCAAATTTGCAATTCAGCCATTGCTGTTGGAGAGTAAATGTTTACCTAACTTGGTAAGCACACCCAAAACTCATGGACTGCAATTGCAATCTATATATGAAAATAGAAAAATGAGGAGGCATACGTATATTATCAGTTATTGAATTGGGAACAAAAAAAAGAGAAATTTTGTGAACAACCTGCCATCTGAGCATCTTACTACTTAAGATTAAACTGTGGATAATTTGTGGAAACTATTTCATCAGTTCTCCACATTCAGTTTTGCAACACAAAGGGGACAAAATACTTCATGTGACTGGAGTTAAGCCACCTACACTTATCCAAATACAGCATATTTCTCTCAATTGCTTATTCTCTGTGTGACCTGACCCCATCACTTCAGAAGAAGCAAAGCAGACCTGCTGCACTTTCTATTGACACTCACTGCTTTAAATCTCTCTCATCTGTCACGTATTGGCTAAAGAATACATAAGACCAAAGCAGAAAAAAGTGAGTCGGCTCTGTTTATTACAGATCAAGCCAATCACATTCATCTTGTTTTCCAGTGTGGATGTTATTTTTGGCAGATCCTGGTTGCAGAGAACTGCAGATGAAATTAATAATGAATAGCACTACTTCTCAAAGAGATTTAGAAGCAAAGAAAACAGCTGTGGCTATCTCTTATCACACCATAGGTCCACTCTACATATAAACAAATCATTAATGAATTGATCATATAAACTGACTGGGATCAAATCATGGTATTCTAATTCAGAGTGTTCATTAGATGCTGGGCTGATCTGATCTGAGTGTTTTTGGAAGCTGGCTGTTAGAAAGTTTTGCAACTGTTAGCAAACTTTGAGTACCAGACTGATTATATGATACTGGACTATGTTATTTGGATTAACCTTAACTGAAAGACGTTGATGACTGACTGTCTTAACCGTGTATGACTTGGACTGTTTGATGGACTCTGATACCTCTATTTCCACAAAAATAAAAGCCTATTTAAACTGCAGGGTCTCTGTATGCTGGTTTGTGTGTTCTCCAACACAACTCTCACAAAGCTTCGCTGAACGTACTCGCTCTCCCAACGGGGCGCTTACTTAACAGCAACGACAACAACCAGGGAACCAGTTTGGGGGCGTGGCAGACCGCCATACCACTACCGGTTCGCCCGAACCAATCCAAACTGGTAAGAACCCACCACTGCAGTGTACCTGGGATTAGTTCAGGCTATTGCAACTTCTGTTGGTTATGTTCAGCCATGAAGAACTTGTTTACAATACAGAGTTTAGGCTACTTCTCCTTTTGAGTCAAAAGCCTATGGCAAGTCACGTCTCAGTCTACATTAGATCTGGGCAAATAACTTTTGCTTTGATATATGTGAATATAGCTGCTGCCCAATCAAGCAGTTTTTCATCCACATTTTAAAATGTGAAGTCAGATTGAAGCAAATATCAACATGGAAATATGGTTTAAGTGCTATTGTTATTTACCATAAGAATAATAGAAGTAGCTTATAGTGGCCCATGGCCATAACATACTATACCATCTTTTACAAAATAGAAAAACCCATTGAGGCAGCTGTTTTTGATCTCCTGGAAGTTGATATCAGAGGCAGACTTTTCCCCTTTAAGGGTCATTTCCCTTTTAAGTGTTTCTAGGACCCATTTATGACCGTGTAAGCATGGAAAATTTCAACAGAAGCTCAGGAGTCCCTATAATTAACTTTTTTTGCAATGTGCAGATCTGGTGTCAGAGAAAAATCAGACATAAAAGAATGTCCCTTACATACTTTCTAAACATAAGAATCTTCTTACTGTAAGAGATTATAGAAGATAAAAGCTTATTAGAAGTTCTGCAAGACTCCTCCACCAGGATTACATAGCTGCTATGTGAGAAGCCTAATTCATATCCTATAGATCTTAAAACCCCAAAATGAGTTTTCAGCATGTTGCATAATTATGTTTGCCTTGTCTCTCTACAGCCATATTCACATATTCAAGTCTTCTCATCCTTTGTCTGCCATCAAACATTCATGATTCCTTACGTTAAGTCTCTCTGTCTGGCTGTGTACCATTGATGTGCATGGAAGGAGATATCCTCTAATAGACTTGGTGAGCAGTGAAGCTGTGAGAAATAATTTAGAATCGACTAGGGAAGCATAATGCTTTTTAATTGCCATCAAGTACCATGTCACAAGCATGTATTATTGATACTGATTATCCCTATAAAGCACTTGCCTTTCTGTGTATTCAGCTTTGACATTTGATGTCTTACTGTGTCTCTTTCATTTTCTTCCTTTGCCTTCTACTGAGTTTTCGGATGGAGATCCCATTTCTTCCCACCCTGCTTACTGTTTCCCATTTTGCTTTTCTTTCTAATTGCATCATTTCATGATGTATGCTTTTCTGTTTCTTCTCTGCCCAGGGCTCTTTCTTTCTTTTCCTAGTACAATTGTATTTCTCCACCCTCCTCTAACTTTGTACTCCTTTTTACTATAGCTATTTCGGTTCCTTTTTTACCCTCTTCTGACTTGCCTATTTCACATTACATGTTTGTATACAAAGGACAGCTAATCAATTGTGGACCACAAATAAATTGAAATTAATGAACAAATTTGACTATCCAGATAAAATAGACAGTAGGATTTATTCTGTGCCTGGGATGCAATATGGGGAAAAGAGATTGAAAATTAAGATTTTTTTTAAATAATCTGTTAATATAGAAAAAGGAGTTTGGGTAAGGCACAATGCTGCAAGGATGAATAAGCTTTTTTTTTCTTACACCAGGAAGGAACATAAAATCCTTCTGTTATATAGTCTAACTGGGGGTCTAGCAAGGCAAAACATTACAAGCATTTTAATGTCTCTGGTTTCTATAATCTAATTAACAGATTTGGGAGATGGGTAGTTAAAAATAAGTGTCATACAAACTATAAGGAAAGTAATTATTCTTCCCTAGTCTGCAATCCTGGTAAGAATGCATGGACTAAATAGAAAAGCCAGCAGTGGTCCACCACCTTCTCAAGAGGCCGTTATTGGACTTTCCATCCCAGATCACTGTCCAGATACAATCTTCCTTCTATAGGGAAGGTTGCAGAAAACAGCAGCTACAGAGGATTTTGGAGGAAATGAATTATTAGGATATATTTCAGGTGGATCTCAGACCTCCGTAAAACATGAAGACAGCACTGAATGAATTTGTTGCATCAAAAGTTGACCTTTGGTAGAGTCAGGATGAGGATGGTGCATCCATTGACTATGGTATACCTCTAGACTGGCTTTGGTCTGTTTCGATTCAGTGTTGAACAGAGGGGAGAGATTGCCCCTACATCTCCTCATGCCTCAGGGTTTGACACTCTCCCTTCCTTTATATTCAGTATTTGTCAATGACTGAATTTTAATTTTAATTCTCGGTTTTCCATAAAATTTCAGCTCATCCATATAAAGCAGGGACTTTAATTCAAAGGCAAACTCAAGCCCCAGGGCCAGATCTGGCCTGCGTGCTTAGATCTGGCCCATGGGGCTGCCCTGGAAACAGCGAAATGCTGGCCCGCGTGCCTCTGCCAGTGAAAATGGAGGTTGCGAGGCCGCGTGCGGCTCTCCTGAGATCCATTTTTGCTGGCAGAGGGTTGCAGGAGGCCATCCCAGCCGAAAATGGAACTCAGGAGCCTGTTTTCACTGGCAGAGCGCTTGGGTCACAAGTGATGTCATGCTGGCTATGCCCACCCTGGCCATGCCCACCCTGGTCTTCCGAAGTCAAACACAACCCTGATGCAGCCGTCAATGAATTTGAGTTTGACACTCCGGATATAAAGCAAATGAGAGATTTTATTAACATTTCTTTCTATTTTATTTCTTTCTTTCTATTTAATAATCAAGATTTATTTTCTTCAAAATCACTAAGAGTGGGATCATAGCTGTAACAAATAATAGGATAATAATGAGTCACCCTGGAACATGCCTCTCCTAATGCTGACATACTCAGATTTTTCATTTCCAATCTCAAATTCTATTTTCCACTGTTTTGTTATTATTTTTCTAAAAACACTCTGTTTTTACTGACATCAGTTGTTTCCAAACATTTGATAATCCAACAATGTGGATAATCCAGCAATGTGGTAATGAGTCAAATAGCTTTTTATAATCAATTCAGATCATATGTAAATTGGACCTTTGGTTTTTGTAATTCTTTAGAACCATTTTATCAATCAGAAGTTGAACTTTTGTATCTCTGCTTTTTCTTTTACTTCCTTTTTGTACTACTGTAAGGATGTTATTGTCTTCTAAATAATCTTGGCTATTGTCCAATATTATGCCTCTAAGTAGTTTAAACATTTTAGGTAAGCATGTTATCAGCTTGTGGTTTCTAGGTGTTGTCCCTTTTGTTGAATCTTTCTGAATCACATACTTTTTGCCAGTTATTAACTAGTTATTGATATTTTCTATATGCAGTACAACAATATGTCATTAAGCTGCTCTACTCTATCTATCATCCATCTATCTATCTATCTATCTATCTATCTATCTATCTATCTATCATCTATCTATCTATCTACCATTTCTACTATAGTTAGTTTTTCCATTTGATTTTTATGAAATTTTATGAAATTCATCTTCAAATATGTTTATCCATTCAGCATTTTTATTACAGTCTTTTAAAATTTCCCACATATCTTTCCAAAATGGGATTGTTTTAATTTTGCTTCATTTTCCATTTTCAGAATTTGTTTTCCTATTTATATTTAGATAGATCACCTTTGGTCTGATTGAAATAGCAGATTTTGCTTAAATTGGATGATTTGTCTTCATTGCATTCAATTTTTCCAGCTATTGCTGTTACAAGGGCAACACAAGTCAACATCTATTTATTTATATAACACATATTTATGACTCCCCAATTTGTGATTTTTCCTCTTACATAAAAACTCCAAAAGCCCTAAAGACTTAGCCATCAAAAAATAAAAAGCAGTAAAAAGCATTATATTTTTAATTATTTAAAAAAAGTTGTTCAACACCCTGGGCAAGTGCTTGGGGGAAGAGTCAGGTTTTCAAGGCTATGCACCCATCTGATGTTGGCCACGGGATATAGAAGATCATGGCATGGTATAAAAGGAGTATGCATATGAATTAATTAATGAAATGAAAAACAGAAAAATAGCTGAGCTGTATATTTGGGAAGCTAAGGCAAAGAGATAATATGAACAATTCATGTAATAGTCCAGAGAGAAAGGAACCATAAAGAAAAATGATGGGGTAAATCAGGAGTGTCAAATTTGCAGCATCACGCTGTCATCATGTGACATATCACAACTTTTTCCCCCTTCACTAAACCGGGGGTGGATGTGCCCAGTATTAAGTACGAGGCGTGAGGTAAAGTATAACAGCTTTATTTAACAGTTAACAGCAACTAGGAACTTCAGAACATGGACAGCACTCGCCCGCCTGACAGCTCTTTATATATGACAGCTGTCAAGCGGCTGGCCAATAGGAGGCCAGTGATTGTTCCGCCAGCCAGCAGGCGTGCCGGGGCCAATCAGGAGCCTGTGGCTCTGGCCCCACCCATCAGCTGCGTCGCGGGAACGCAACACCCCTTTCCCCCAGACAGCGCATGCGTAGTCTTTCAAGTACGACTGACTTCTGCGCACGCGCTGGGATCGTCGTAGAAGGGAAGTGTCTGCCACTGGAAGAGGAGGTAGTCTGCTGCTGTGGCATAGCCGGTGGGAAGGCCCTGCCCCAGAGTTCACGGGGAAAGTTAAAGGTAGGCTGCCATCTTTAACTGGAACGTTGGGTCGGAGGCGGCGCGAAGCGGGGAACACGGCTGGAGTTGTCAGAGCCATGGCTGGGCGTGGCTGGGCGTGGCTGGGCAGGCTGGGCAGTCGCTGGGCAAGCAGGCCCCGGCTGTGGTGGTTGCGGGTTGGCGACTGCGGTTAGAGACGGCAGAGCCATGGCTGGCGGTGGTCGGGTAGGTTGAGCGGCTGCTGGGTAGGCAGACCCTGGCCGCAATGGTTGAGCAACCCCGGTGGTTGGCGGCTGCGGTCTCTCCGGTGCCCGGCGCTGCAGTTGATTCAAATGGCACCGCCATAGTCTTCCGTCACCCAGCAGGACCCTATAAGAGCATGGGCCTGTTAACTCTGTAATGACCCGGGCACCCACTTCAGGTCCCCCGTGTAGTTTTGGGAGGAGACCCCCTCACCCACCAGAAAAGCCCTAGGGGGTTCAGACAGGGGGCCGGAGGTGGGGGAGAAGGAGGGGTGCAGCCGGTCAAGGGTGGTCCTTAGACGGCAACCCATGAGGACCTCAGCGGGGCTCTTGCCAGTAGACTGGCAGGGGGTGGAGTGCTGGGCAAGCAAATAGGTGCAGAGGCAGAGTGGCCAAGGCAGGTTGGCAAGGCCTTCCTTGGCTGACCGCACCGCGCGTTCAGCCAGGCCATTGGCAGCAGGGTGGTAGGGGGCAGTGGGGGCGTGCCTAATGCCCAGGGAAGCAAGGTAGAACAGGAAAGGGACGGATTGGAATTGGGGCCCGTTGTCAGAGACGATGACGTTCGGAATTCCATGGGTGGTGAAGAGGAATTGGAGAATTTGAATGCTGGCGCCGGCCGTGGTGGACAGCATAGGGAAAATGTCCACCCACTTGGACAGGGCGTCCACTATGAGGAAAAAGGAATGGCGTCCATGGGGCCGAAGAAGTCCACATGGAGGCGGCTCCAAGGGGAGGAAGGGGTCTCCCAGGAGCGGACAGGGGCAGTGGGAGGTGCTGGCCAAACGGCCTGGCATGGAGGACACCGCTGGACCCAGGGAGCGATGTCCGCATCCATGGAGGGCCATCAGACATACCTGCGGCTGAGGGCTTTCATCCACACTATGCCAGGGTGCCCTTCATGGAGCTGGTCGAGGACTTGCTGGTGGAGGGCCGCAGGTACGACGACCCTGGAGCCCCAGAGCAGGCAGTCCTGAAGGACTGACAGTTCGTCGCGGCAGCGGAAAAACGGAAGAAACTTGGCAGTGCGAGTCTCTTCCGTCCAGCCCCGTCAGACAGTGTCCAGGACCCTCTGGAGGAGGGGGTCGGAATGGGAGGCCTGCGACACGTCAGCGGCTGATAGGGGACAATCGAGGTCATCGGTTAGGGTGGCGATCGAGACAGAGGGAGCTGGGTTGGAGACCGGGAGGGGGAGAGGGCAGCGGCTAAGGGCAGTGGCGTGGCCCATGTGTTTTCCCGGGCGGTAGACTAGGGAATAGGAATAGGCGAAGAGGAACTCTGACCATTGGCCCATGCGGGGTGACAGGATGGCGGGTATGGGCCGGTCACCTGAGATAATGCCCAAGAGGGGCTTGTGGTCCGTTATGAGGGTGAAGGTGCGGCCGTATAGGTAGGGGTGGAAACGTTTCACTCCCGCAACGGCCGCAAGGGCCTCCTTGTCCAACTGGCTATAATTTCACTCAGGCTTGGACAAGGTGCGGGAGTAGAACGCGATGGGTGCCTCGGAGCCATCGGGGTAGGAGTGGCTGAGACAGCCCCCACCCCAAAGGGGGAGGCGTTGCACCCTAAGAGGAGTGGAAGGTGCTCATCATACTGGACGAGCACAGGGGCAGAAGTCAGGAGCGTTTTGACAGCCGCGAGCGCATGCGCCTTGCGGTCTGTCCAGACCCAAGGGGTGGAGGCATCGAGGAGGCGATGCAAGGGCTCCGCAACGGAGGCTTTGTGAGGGATGAAGGAGGAGTAGAAATTTAGGAGCCCCAGGAAAGCCTGGAGCTCTGCCTTGGAAGTGGGAGTGGGGGCGGAGGCAATGGCCTCTATCTTAGAAGGGGTGGGGTGGATTCTGTGGGAATCCACAAGGAAACCGAGGAATTCAATGGAGGGCACGCCGAGCTTGCACTTGGAATGCTTCAAGTGCAAGCCAGCGGTGCGGAAACGGGAGAGGACGGCTCTAAGGGCGGTGACGAGTCCTGATTGGTCCGGGGCGGCAATCAGGAAGTCGTCAAAGTAGGGTACGACCCCTGGGATGCCATGGAGCACCCGCTCCATGAGCCCCTGGAAGATCCCGGGAGCCACACTGACCCCAAACTGCAGCCGGCGGCACTTGAAGGCGCCGCAGTGGGTCACCATGGTTCGAGCAGTGGCGGAGGCCTCGTATACAGGCAACTGCTGGTAGGCTTGGGCCAGGTCCAGTTTAGCAAAAATCCGGCCCTGGCCCAAGGAGTGCAAAACGGGTAGGGGTGAGCCTGAAGGGCTTTAATCAGGGTCGCCTTGTAGTCAGCACAGACCCTCAGGGAGCCATCAGTTTTCAAGGGAAGGACTATGGGCGTTTCCCAGGGGGCGTGGTCGACGGGTTCCAGGATGCCCTGAGAGACAAGCTTGTCAATCTCGGCGTCCACACGAGCCCGGAGGGCGAAAGGAACCTGTCGTGCCTTCAGGCGGATGGGCGCCACCATGGGGTCCAAATTGAGAGAGATAGGGGTGCCCGTGTAGCACCCCAGGGTGTCGGAGAAAACGTCATCGAACTCCGACAAGAGGGAATCGAGGGAGGAGGCAAGGCGGAGGGAGTTGATCCCGGCTATGCTCAGCCCAAAAGCCCTAAACCAGTCTAGCCCCAGGAGGGAAGCTAGGGGGCGCTGGACAACGACAAGGGGTAGGGAGCCCTGGAAGTTACAAAAGGTGACAGGGAAGTGCCCACAACCCAGGATGGGGATTGGGTTTCCCTGATAGTCATGGAGGAGGCAGTCAGCTGGGGCTAGCTGGCTAGCCTTGAGGGTCGGTATAAGTGACCTCATGGTGTCCCATGAGATAATAGTGCGGGCGGAGCCCGTGTCCAACTCCATCTTGCAGGGGCGGCCTGCGAGTAAGATGTGAAGGTGCATCTTACACTGGCCACCATAGGAGGAGGAGGCAGCAGAATCAGCCTGCCAGTTGGGCAGAGGAGGCTCGGGACCGGACACAGCATAGCAGCTCATGCGGGTGGAGGATGAGGACCCAGGAGGCTGGCGGTGGACAGCAGCAGGAGGAGCCGGCGGTGGAGGAGGAGGAGGCCTCGGGTTTCGAGCGTCCCCAGGAGCAGAACGGCAGACGTTGGAGATGTGGCCCTTCTTCCCACAGCGGTGGCAGAGGGCCATTCGGAATCAGCAGGAAGCCCTGGGATGGCGGCCACCACAGCTGAGGCACACGCCGCCATCCCGAGGAGGCAGGGAACGAAGGCAGTCGACGGAGGAAGCAGCAGCAGAGTTAGGCAGCACCGGCAATGCCGATGGCGGGAAATGGACATCTGGGGTGGATTGCCTGGCCATTTCGTAAGCCCAGGCGTCGTCCACCGCTATCTTCATCGAGAGCTTGGTGCAAGCCAGAATTTTTCAGTGCAAGTTGATGTCGAGGAGCCCATAGATGAATTGTTCAAGGAGGGCGTCCTCTAGGTCGGCGAATTCGCAATTAATTGCAGTTACTCGTAATTCAGCCACATACTGGCTGATGGATTGGCCTTGCCTCTGAACACAACGCCGGAAATATTGCCGGCGGGTATACTTGGAAGGCGAAGGCTCATAGTGAATCTTGAGCTGAGCCATGAGGACATCTAAAGGCAGAGTGTGTACCGGTGCCGGTGCAGCTAGAGCCCGGGCGGTGGTGAACATTTCTGGTCCGCAATAGTGCAGAAAATTGCCTTGTCGTCTCCCCTCAGGGAGCTCGGAGAGGTCGTGAGCCATGAGGAAAACCTCGAACCTCTCTAAAAAGGCGTCTCATGATTCAGCCTCTGGCCTGAAAGCAGCGAAAACAGATGAAGGAGCCAGGGCCGGGACGATGACGGGGTCCATGTCGCTCATCCTCGTCGCCAGTATTAAGTACAAGGCATGAGGTAAAGTATAACAGCTTTATTTAACAGTTAACAGCAACTAGGAACTTCAGAACATGGACAGCGCTCGCCCGCCTGACAGCTCTTTATATGACAGCTGTCAGGTGGCTGGCCAATAGGAGGTCAGTGATTTTCCCGCCAGCTGGCAGGCGCGCCGGGGCCAATCAGGAGCCTGTGGCTCCGGCCCCACCCGTCGGCTGCATTGGGGGGACGCAAACCCAGCATGTGACGCAACTGGCCCACAGGCCACCAGTTTGAAACCGGTAGCCTGGAGTATATCCTTGGAAAAGAATTGAAACATTTATGTTACAAAGTGCCAGAGAAATGATTAGGCTGGTTAAACTAAGGAAAAGTAATTAAAAAAGGACTATTGGTGAAATGATGAAGTGAAAGCAGCTGTGGATGAGAAAAATGCATATAAGAGAATAATTGCTACCAAAAAAATATATGAATAGAACGAAATAATACATAATTTGTACAGATATCGTTGCAAAAGATATAGTCAAACACAGCAAGAAATGATTAATATTAAAAAGGCGAAATGTATAGTGATTTTGATGTAGAAAAAAGGCATTCCACCGAATAGATAAAGCAGCTCTAGCAGAGTGAATTAAATTAAAAACGAGAAAATAATTTTGAATGGAAATGAACTGAAAGAATGGAATTTTTTTAGAGATCTGTATAGTAATGATGCCAGGTTGAAAAATACTGTTAATGTCCAAGAAAACAATTGATGAAAATGTAATAAATACTGTCAGGCCTTTCATAATAGTAAGGCTATAAATATTGATGTTTTAGCCAGAGTTGTAGTTTACTTCTGGAGAGGCTGTCCAATCTGCTCAATATATTAATGAAGGCTACACTTATGTCTAATGGTTGTATTATGGTGACCAAACCAGATGCTTCAAGCAATGCTTAATGTTTACTGCTGTACTTTTAAAAAGGCAGCTTTTCTCTAGGAAAGCCATTTGTAAGATCCTTCAAAGTCTGGATATGTCCGAACAGTTCATTCTTCCTGTACGGCAGTCATTCTGTTAGGTGAAGACCAATGTTTTCCTTGGCCTTCTAACTCTCTCCATAGCATCCTTCTAATTTTCCACTGAACCAATACTCCATGTGAGGGGTAATGCACTCTTCCTGAAGATTGATTTTACTTTTCTTTTATCCACCCCCACATGCTTCTTTTAAAGATCAGCTATAAAACACTGTGATTCAAAATCTATGTGCTGTTCCTTATACCCAGCAGTTGCTCTGATTACAGAAGTTGCACTGTGTTGGATCTGAAAAATAGATGGATTGTGAAAGTGAGAAGAACAAAACTTAGTAACTTTTACATTGATCTCTTAAAACTTTTGCAAAATGTTTCCTTTCTGAATTGTCAGCTCCACAGACATGTGTTTCCCAATTGCTCAGATAGGCATGGGACAACCCTGCAAAGGGAAGAGAGGGAACGCCACAGACCAGTCAGTTTTGTACCAGACTACGTAAGAAGCAAAAATCCTAATGATCACAACGTGAAGACTTAATCAGAGATATCACTTCAATACAGGCAATCCTCAACTTACAACTGTTCATTTAGTGACCATTTTCAAATTACAATGGCACTGAAAAAAGTGACTCATGAACATTTTTCACAGTTACCTTTGCAGCATCTCCATGATCATGTATTAAAATTCAGATGCTTGACAACTGGTTCATATTTATGACCACTGTTGTGTCCCAAGGTCATGGGATCAGTTTTGTGACCTTCTGACAAGCAGTTAATGGGGAAGCCAGATTCGCTTAACAGTCGTGTTACTGACTTATCAACTGCAATGATTCACTTAACAACTGAGGCAAGAAAAGGTTGTAAAATGAGTCAAAGCACACTTAACAAATGATATTTTTTGTGGTCGTAAGTCAAGGACTACCTGTACACTGACAGAATACAAAATGCATAAATAGTGACTTCACTGCTGTTTGTTTGGAACTCGGGTCCCTTCCATACAAATATTTCTTAGCACTACCCACCCTGATCATAGCAAATAAAAATGCATTGCAAATAATCTGTTACTACTATCATCGCTATCCTGAGTTATTTCTGTCTGTCTTACTTTGTCTCAATCAATAAGCAGGTGCCAAGACAAAAGCTAAGTTTTGATTGAACCAAAATTAGGATTACCACAATTATAATTACTTTATTCAAATAGTTCATTTGCAATTGCTGGCATTCTAGTAGATTGCCTACTCTTCTTTAAAATGGGGTCCTCCAGAAATTTTGTCCTAAAATTCTCATTAGCTTCAAATAATAGGCATATGAATTAGAATAACAATACTATAGCTTAAAGATAACTCAAAGAGTGCAGAGAACAGCAACAAAGATGATTAGAGAACTAAAGGCTAAAACATATGAAGAACGGTTGCTGGAACTGGGTATGTCTAGTTTAATGAAAAGGACTAGTGGTGACATGATAGCAATGATCCAATATCTCAAGGGTTGCCACAAAGAAGAGGGAGTCAAGCTATTCTCGGGCAGACAAGAAACAATGGATGGAAACTAATGAAGGAGAGAAGCAACTTAGAACTAAGGAGAAATTTCCTGACAGTTAGAACAGTTAATCAGTGAAAAGACTTGCCTCCAGAAGTTGTGAATGCTCCAACAATGGAAGTTTTTAAGCGACTAGACAACCATTTATTTGAAATGGTATAGAGTTTCCTGCCTAAGCAGTAAGTTGGACTAGCAGACCTCCAAAGTTTCTTCCAACTATCCTATCCTATCCCATCCCAGTAAATGTTCCTGTGGACTTAGTTTTGGGTGGTCTTCATATAGATTTAAATTCTACAGTAATTTTACAGTATATTTGCAGAATTTACATGCAACACCCCCAATATGGTGCAATGCAAAGCATGTTGTATAAAAAAAACATGCATTGCTATTACAATCATAAACCTCTGTTCTCATTCATTTTATTTTACAATTGTTTAGGTATGGATTGTTGTTGCAGCTGCAGTTGTCATCTAAAAAGCTAAAACAGCATACCAGAAATTTGCATTAATTATGGTCATAAAGTAACATATGCAAACTTACCAAATTTACAAATACATACTTTTCCAGACTATATGTTGTAGTTTGCAACTAAAAAGTAAAATGAACAGGAAAAAAATATTCTAATACATAAATTAGGAGAAATTGTATAAAATCAAATCAGATTAAGGAAAACAGTATTTGATTAAGGGAAATGACGCAAATAGTACACACAAATAAACAGTGTAAAATGTATAAAAATAGATTTTGATTTTTGAATTGTTTTAACAAAACTGCAAAAGTTACAGAAATAGGACAGCATGAACAAGAAGGAATGAGAAACCGGGACAATCCAAATGAACAGATTTATCTAGCATTATTTTGCAATGATGTAATATAAAATCTGCAAACCGATGGAATTTTTTTCCTGTATTTTCTTCAATGACTGTTCAAACAGCAGCTCTCCCAGTCTCCTTGCATACAGGGTTCATGCAGTCTGGTGTGAAGGTTGCTGTCATGTGGCAGAGTTCAGAGTACTCCAATTCAAGTCCAAGTCCAAGTTCAAGTTCAATATGTGGTGCACGTATTCAGATAAGTTGTTCTTAGCTGAACAAAAGGAACAACTATCAAGTTGAAAGAGCCAAAGGGGCAAACATAAAGTACAAAGAGATCCCACAGTGCCTAGTAGGAATAGCAATGAAATTATAAATTTATTATCATGAAAAAAATGCTGCAAAAATTAGAATGATGAATCAAAGAAGGTCCTTTTGCCTGATGATATTCTTTCTATCATAATTCTACAGTGTTAGAAAGTTACATCCTATGATGCAATATTTTTCTTCTATGAAACTACAGTAAATTATCACTAATAACACACGAAAGCAATTAAAGCTGCCAAAAAATTACCAGCATCCTGCTCCAATGCTTTGAACAGCAGCCTGATTTAAAGGCACATGGGAATTGTAGTGTGCATATCTTTCCTTGATTTTTGAAGAGCTAACAGTTATTAAAGGCTCAACAGCAAACCTTAGTAAATTTATTCCCCTTACTCAACAGCATTTCTAGTGGAGGCCCTTGGACAAGCTTAGTTTTTAATAGATTCATGAGATGCAGAAATCCAAAAGTTGTGGTCTTTTCTACAAGAGTTCTAAGAAAAGAAGCATGGCTGAAATTCTGTCTTATATAGTATCTTCGGGAGTTACAGTAGAAAGCAAAGCCATGGTCTCCTTCAATCAAAAGGATTCAAGGGGTCTTTTACTTTTCATAAGACCTTCCTTCCTTTCCCCTATTTCACAATATAACAATTCATAATCAAGATGGTTTAATGGGTACACCACAACTGGTTGGGTTGATACAATATATTAAACTATAAACCCTGGTTCACAGATTCTCTAACTGGATTTCCAGAATGTGTCAAGTTACAAACAAGGAAATCCTATTTTGACTGAGTGTGGTTATATGGACTCAGGCATGGTTTCAAATCTGCTTTGTTGTGTATCGGTTTGCTTCTATCATCAGCAATTTTTGAATCCATTTGGGAGTTAACATATATTTGCCATATATAATCTGTCCTTGGATAGAGAACTGTACTTTCTTTCTAATGAATCATATGAAATGTGAATGCTTTCATATGACATCCAGTCCCATTCTGCCTTAAGCGGAAAGATTGTGCTCAAACAAGTCACAAGACAGGAGTGGATAACCTTAGGCTCTATTTCATAAATTCGATTGACCTATTACAGATAATCAAAAGCACAGTTGAAACCAGCTTCTTTCTTAAAAGATGGCATTATAACCTGATTTACTTCTAATGCTAAACCATGGTTTGTTAAACCAGATTTGATTGTTTCACATAGATTAAGCCATAAACTATTATTCTTATGCTATTATAGTTGTGTTGACAGAACATGCTACGTCACAAAGCCTGAGCTATGCATGAGCCAGATTTAAAAAAGTAAACATTTTTATTAAAGTTATATATATATATAACTATATATAACTATATATAACTATATATAACTATATATAACTATAACTATAACTATAACTATAACTATAACTATAACTATATATATATATATGATTTTTACAACCCCTGGTAAGCCCCAATTATGGGAGGAAGCTAACTGCTTCCATCATCTGTCCTTCGGCTCGTCACAAGAGTCCATCACGACAGAAACCCAATATTTTTACTGTTGCCTTTGTTATATTTGTGTTTTTTTATTTGTGCTGATAAATAAATAAAGGGAGACTAGTATAGCAATAGCAGTAGACTTATATACCGCTTCATAGGCCTTCAGGCCTCTCTAAGCGGTTTACAGAGAGTCAGCATATTGCCCCCAACAATCTGGGTCCTCATTTTACCCACCTCGGAAGGATGGAAGGCTGAGTCAACCCTGAGCCGGTGAGATTTGAACCGCTGACCTGCTGATCTAGCAGTAGCCTGCAGTGCTGCATTTAACCACTGCGCCACCTTGGCTCTGTATAGTATAGATCTATTTCAAGCTATTTAGCTCTCATCAGCTAGCCATATAGCCCAGGTTCAAATCCCAGTAAGGGTATGGCTAGCTGATGAGAGCTAAATAGCTTGAAATAGATCTATACTAGTCTCCCTTTATTTATTTATCAGCACAAATAAACACACACACACACACACACACACACACACACACACACACACACACACACACACATATATATATATATATATATATATATATATATATATATATATATATATATATGTGACTTTAAATATATACCTCTCACCCTGGCTGGCTGATAAGGAGTCGAGCTCTGTAGCTCAATGGTTAACACATCTGCCTAAGAGGCAATAGAGCACAGGTTCGATTCCCAACATGGGTATGGCTAGCTGATGAGAGCTAAATAGCTTGAAATAGATCTATACTAGTCTCCCTTTATTTATTTATCAGCATAAATATAACAACATATATATATATATATATATATATATATATATATATATATATATATATATATATATATATATATATATATATATATATATATAAATGTATGTATGTATGTATGTATGTATGTATGTAAAAGATAAACATGAAAATATATAAAGCAGAGTTAAGGGGAAAAACTTTAAAGGAAAAAGTGCAAAGAATAGTACAGTAACTATTTCCAATCTTCTTTGTAACAATAGTTACAAACTAAATTCATATCCCTCCTCCTTCTTTAAAATTACTTTATGTAGTTCCTTTCTCTTCCATATTTAATCATTTTAAGTCACAAACCCAAAACTCATTTTTCACTTCTTCTGTTTTCAACAAAAAATCCATAAAGGTTTTCCAATCTTCTGATCTGATCTATCTAATCAAACAAGTCAATTTTGCCATTTCTGTGAATTCCACCATATTCACAATCCAATGTTCCATTGTAGGCATTTCTCCATTGTTGAGCATGTAATACTGACTGCAATTACCATTATCAAAGCTAGCCTTCCTCAAATCTTTTCTCCCAAATCCCAATTTTAAAAAGCCTGGTTTCATTTCAAGTTTCTGGGTTGGATGGACACTGCAGATATGATATACCTCTTCTTGTATTAGCACCATTACAGCTTATCACAATTTAGAGGAAAAAAATAGGTGGAAAAACTGTGAACCCTTTCAGGAGTTATTGATCTGATATAGTGCATATATTGATCTGATGTAGTGTATACATAAAACAAGTGTACAATCCTTATAGGATACTCTGCCTTCCTTCTGGCCTAATCTTCACAAGGCTGCCCCAACGTAACCTTTATGGACTTTCCATCTATGGATTGGAGAAAGCAATGTGTTTGCATATTTCCTTATTCTCTTCCCTTTTTAAACTTATAAGGAACTTTTTTTCAGGCACAGCTATGCTTTGTTCTTTTGAAAAGGATCTTTGTTTCTTTGACATTTCTTCTTTCATTTCCCTCCATCATGGTACTCTAACTACCCATGATAATTACAGCCTCCAGTACAAGTAATCATTAAAAAGGATAGTTCAGATGAGTTTTTCAGGTGCTGCTTTGATTCAGTGGTCAGTTCTTACTCAGGTTTTCCTTCCATAGGATTCCACAATTCCTTTTTGGAAAAGAAGAATTAAAAAAAATTGCAGCCTGGTGAAACATAAGCTGTGTTTATGTGTTATTCTAACTACGAGTAACACTGAGTAACACTGTTACTTAGCCACTGAGCCACTGCTGAGCTGAGCTTGTTGATCAGAAAGATTGGCAGTTCAGTGGTTCGAATGATTCAAATCGAATCCCTAGCGCTGCGTAACAGAGTGAGTCCCCATTACTTGTCCCAGCTTCTGCCAACCTAGCAGTTCAAAAGTACATAAAAATGCAAGTAGAAAAATAGGGACTACATTGGTAGGAAGGTAACAGCATTCCATGTACCTTTGGCGCTTAGTCATGCCGGCCACATGACCACAGTCTTCAGGCAGCACTGGCTCTTCAGCTTTAAAACAGAGATGAGCATCTTCCCCTAGAGTCGGGAACGCTAGTAGCACGTATGCGTGAAGGGAACCTTTACCTTTAACCAATTAAGTTTACCGAATTAACCCAATTTTCAGGAGGTGTACAACCCGCTAACCATTCAACTACAAGAAACTAGACTATAAACTAGGCTAAAATATGATTCAGTACAAACTGTCTTTAAGTTTTGATAATTTCACTGGGAAGCACTTATGTAAGCCATTAACTTTGCCATTGAAATCAATGGTAAAGTTAATTTTATCTTATCCCTTGTTTACATACATACTTACGGGAACTTATGCATAGGGTTTGACATGCTGACTCATTCAATTCATGGAGTTAATGTCTGTCCTCTCCATGACACAACCACAAGTTTTATAGTTTTGGTTTATGTTATTAAAGGAATCTTTTCATAAGCCACATAGAATATTATAAAGTTAAGCTATATAGCTTTGTCAACACCATGGCCATTTTTGTGCAGAACTAGGCCTATTGATAGGCAACGTGGGACTCTCCTATTAGGAAGCTGATATTTTTCAGACTGTGTTGTCTTACTGAACTGGTATCATGTTAATGTTTGACTGCTGCTTCTGCTGGCTGGCTGGACTAGATTAAATTAAAAAAAAGAAAGAAAGATAAAAGACTTCTTGATTACCCTTACCATTGAAATCAATGGGTTTGATATGCTGACTCATTCAACTCATGGAATTGATGTCTGTCTTCCCCATGGCACAACTAAATAAAGCTATTTTATGCTTGTAAGAAAATAACCTTTTTCATAAGCCATGTAGAACATTATAAAGTTAGGCTTTGTCAACATCATGACCATTTTTGTGCTGCTTCTGCTGACTGGCTGGACAATCTTAACAAAAAGAAGAAATAAAGATAAAGACTTGTTGATTTTACCCAGTTCCTGCTGACTCTACATGACTACTCCCTGTAGTTTTCTGTATTCCTAAATTACTGGATTTGGATCAATGGAGAACTTAATTGCATTTTAAAGCACAAGTTTATACTTTGAATTTTGCGCTTTATAATCAATGTAGCAATGATTCGATTATCAGATATGGCAAAGCTTATATATCTTTGTCTGCTGGGTGAGTTTTGGAAAAAAATAAAAAGAGGATAAAATATGGTCAGCTAGTGCCGTAGTAATAGGTTTCTGTCTAAGATGTCAAGAGAATAAATATCACCCATGCCATTTCATAGTACAAGAATTTCTGAAAAAGCTGGAAGACAGAAATACTCAAACAGCATCTATTATAATCAACTGTAAATATGCACAGGTCTACCATAACACCTATTTCTGTCCAAAGTTTGGCGCTGCCGGTGGTTGCTAAGAAAGCTGCAGGAATGTGCCCATGCAGTCATCAGGTGGAGCCACCTTTGACTGCAGAGCTTTTTCATCTTTTTAATCTTATTGCTGTTAAAAACCCTGAAAGGAAGAATTGGTTGTGATTGGAAAAAGAAAAGTATTGAAAGCTTCAGTCTCCCTGTGTGCGGCCACCTCCCCAAGCAGCAATGTTTAATTCACTTCGCCTTTAGGATCCACACCCGAAGGGGAGAGGGACGCCTTACACGCATGTTTTGCTCCGAATTTCTTTTTCTTTCGTGTTTCTCTTCCGCCTCCGCGGCGCTCTTCTGGAAGCACCCTTTTCTCTTCCCCCTTAAAAAAAAGGGCAAGTCCCAGGGCTGGGCCTGCTGCGTTTGAAACCACCTTAACAAAGCTCCTCCTTCTCTGGAGGCTGGGGGTGAATCTGGCAGGACTAGGCAGTGGTGTTACCATGACGAACATTTTCTTAAGCTTCCGCGGCTCAGAGCAGGAGGGACTCAACTCGCCGAGGGCTGGGTTTAAAAAGACAGGGGGGAAAGACGAGGAGAAGGAAACGAGGGACGCTCTCTGAGAGACCCTCGCTTTCCTTTGAATAAACATCGCCCAGTTTTAAGATCCCCGCTCGAGCCTTCTGTAGGAGAAGCCAGTCATTTTGCTCCTTCTCCAGTTCGCGGCTCGTTCTAAACTTCAGCAGGCGGTCGGCAGAATCGGAAACCGAGTAGCCCTCTCAAGGTTTCCCCTCCCCTTCCGCCCTCCCCTTATGGAAATCCAGGGGGGTTTCCCAGACTGTGGAAGCCAGAATTACAGGAGGTGGAGGGAAATCGGCGGGACTCGTCTCTGCCCGTGAGTCGCCACGATCGATCAAGAGCCGTTGCTCCGGTCGTTTGCTGGCTGCACGCTGTTCCCGAGGCCGCCGACTTGGAGCTGCGACTGCGTGGATTGTCTGCTTGTCTAGAAAGAGTCCTTTCGTGTCTGCTCGTCTCGCGCTCCCGGGACAACCGTAAATCAGGTATTTTGCTTTTTTTTTTTTAACACCTCCCCACCCCCACCCACCCCAGTGACTGAGTTGGCTTTTTTGCTAGCCTGCTTTTTCGATCGAAGAAATAAGGCAGCAGGGCAGGGAAAAGTGTTGCAAGCGTTATCACCCACGCCTGTTTCTGGTGCTTGTTGGTAGAAAGCAAACTTGGGGGAGGGGGGACGGAGAAAAAGGGAAAGGCAGATTTGGGTGGAGTAGACAGGAATTTGGTTGGAATTCCTTTTCTTTTGCCGGTGAATCTAAAGGAGGATTTTTCTCCAAATATCCTCGGCTCGGGTTTTCTTTTACTTGCGGGGTGGGGAGAGGGAGAAGGCTACATAGTTTTATGCCTATAATTAGCTTTCGAAAATTTAGGGTATTCCCTGCGTTTGGAGAAACGTAAAGCAGAACGATTGAAAACGTATGCAAGGATAAGGAATGCAAAACTGTTGGAAAATATCTTCGGACTTTCGCGCGTGTCTGAAGTTCGTTCTATTTCGAGTAGGGTTTCATAGAACATTAAATGGTTGGTGGATCTTAGTCAGGAATTAAAATCAAGGGGAGGGGGAGGCAGACCACTAAATAGCTTGTTTTCTAGTGTTGCTATCCCCCCCCCACCCCCCAGTCTCTGTCGTGTTGAAACTTTGAAAAAACTGGTCTGGCTGTTGATCCTCGTTGCATGCTGAATCGCCGGACGGGAGGAATTGGTTGCCTCGAATAGACTGAGTCGCCCTGG
This sequence comes from Thamnophis elegans, assembly GCF_009769535.1. Taxonomy (NCBI): domain Eukaryota; kingdom Metazoa; phylum Chordata; class Lepidosauria; order Squamata; family Natricidae; genus Thamnophis; species Thamnophis elegans. The sequence goes on from NC_045545.1 coordinate 52,244,864, forward strand.
CAAGTCTACACCCTCAGTATTACAACACTTCTCTGTTAGCGAAGGTGGTTGGGGAGGGGCAAAGGCAGCGAAGAATTCCCGAGGGGGAAGAAACCGTCTGGCTGGTGTGCGGATAAAATCGTTAAACGGGACGGGGCTGGTGAAAAGAGGAAAACAGGGAATCTACCCCGCGCAGCTTAGTTGCAAAACGTGAGGAGCTGCCCTGCCGGAGCTGTGTGGGACAGTACTTCGTCCAAGGGAAGACCCCGTTCCGCTTTTGAGCCTCGGGGTTGGTTTCAGCGCCAATGACGAAAAGAAAGCCAACTGGAAGGGCTGTGCAGTTCCAGCGTTTCTAGCGCGCTGTGTTCAGCCCCCTGGTCTTTAGCACACTAACCTGATTATTTACCGGTGGGGAGCACAGTACTGGGTCTGTGTGTCAAAGACCATTTAGATTCAATTGGAAAGGAAAGGGCGCGATCCGCCCTCTTCGGCGGTCAGCAGCGTCTCTTATTCTGCGCTGACAAACGGACTGGCTGGCCAGACGGACAGATGTAGAAGGAGGGAAGGGGAGGGGGGGATAAGGAGGGAGCGTAGAAACGCCAGTTGATCAGTCGCCTCCGAGGGGCGCGGCGGGACGGAAAGACGACCCCTCCCTTTTCACTGTACTAGTCCTCGTCACGGTCTGCAGCCCCAACAAGGGGGATTTGTTATAAAACGGGAGTGTGGAGCCGAAGCCGTGTTGATTGCCTAAATAAAGATTGCGGACTCGGACGTCTAGGTTTTTTTAAAAAGAAAGATGATAAAAATGCGTATGCTAATTTCTGTCTGCAAAATGTTGAAGTAATGGCTAGGATTTATTTAAACTCCTTACAAGGCAAAGGCATCCAATCACCTAAATTTTTCCAACTAAAGCCAATTACTAAATCGCTCAGCTCCCCATCCCCATATCTTTCCCAAGAAGATTTCTGTTCAATTCATAGTTAATTCACTGTGGCTTTGAGCAGGTGAGTAGAACAGGAAAATAATGGCTGGAAGGCTTTTTTTAATGAGCTATTTCTCCCCTCCCTCCCTCCCTCCCTCCCTCCCTCCCTCCGTATGTATGTATGTATGTATGTATGTATGTATGTATGTATGTATGTATGTATGAAGTTTTGTATCAAAAATGGAATTTCAAAAATTTGGCAGAGTACTAATCCAGAAGAAAGCCAACAGCAAATTAGAAACACCTCCAATTCCCTTTTTGGATTCTCTTTGACTGAAGATCCCATCCACTTATGATTGATTAACATTAGTATATTGAATCAAAAGAATATGATGGGGAAAGTTTCAAAATTAGCAAGTGGTGAAAAAGGAAGTCTGGAAAATATGGAAAGGAAAGGAAATGAAGCCAGAGAAACCAGGAGCAAGAAAAGGACTCTGAATATTTTGGAATTCAAAAAAGATAGGGGTTTGGGTGGATCAAGAACTAGACAGCTTACAGGAGACTAAAGGAGAGATAGTCCTAGAGATGGGCATGTAGGAGTTTTCCTTACCAAACACAGCGCATATGGTACAGAACTACCAGTTGCTATTGTCTTGCTATGTATTGCACCTAGTTCTATGTAATTCTAAAGCACCTAGTTCTTTCCCCATTACTCTGTCCTCCCATCATATATAGGGATTCAGTTTAAGGAAACAACTTCCATTAGCACCAACAAACTCACAGTTCCAGATGCTGATTTTGATTCTCCTTGTGAGCCCATGCACAACAGCGCCTCTTTCTGCAGCCATTCCAGAAATAGACAGGGGTGTGTGTGAGGGGGAAACAGATTTTCTGTTGGAAGGAGGAAAAGAGATGATTTCATGTTTGTAAGGACTCATCTATTCAAAAAAGGACTGCAGAGTCATGGTTGGAAACAACTTGGGGATATGCCTTCATAAATGTGAACAGTAAAGAAGAAGAGTGAGCCTGTGTAACTTGTTCTCCTGCTAATAAGCTTCCATCATTTGAAGGGACTAGCTCTTCCACACCCTACCCTGCCCTGATCCATTCTTTTTTTCCAAAACATTGCTTCACTTTGCCTATGGTACATACATTTGTATCTCTTCTACATTAGCCTTATCCAAATTCTTGTTGTAGAATGTGGGTAGGAAGAAAGCAATGACAGCAGTATTCAGCTACCCTTTAACTACGTTGATGATCAGATTTAAGAAGTAAACTGTTCTTTGTTAAGCAATCCGGAATGCCCGCCTAAAATTCAAGGAGAATATAGTAGATTTAAACAATAAAGAATAAGAAAACATGCAAGGTTTATAATGTAAGCTGGGTTTCATTTATTTTTTATTTCTAATTGTTAAAAATGTGCATTCTGGTCTGGTGAACTGGTGTGATTTGATTTCATCACTAAAAAACCTCTACATTTGAGGGATAGGAGGCAGAGGAGGGATCTTCAAGGACATACTAGCGACTAGAGAAACAATTCTCTGCATGTTAAATGGTCCCTCTATGCCTGGAGTGTAGCCTATAAAACTTAATGAGGCTTATTTTTGTACTATTAGACATTGGGGGTGTGTGGAGTCTTGTTTCTAGGAGATGCTTTCCATCCTATGCCATTACTTTCCACTTCTTCCTCGCTGCCCCCCCTCCCTCCCTCCCTGAAGTTGACCCTAGGAGCTCTTTTGGGTAGCTGTGCAGAATCTCTGCAGTCTATCACATCTGATAACTGGGGCTGCTAAATGGCTTCAAAGCAGATGGGGCTACCCGAGTTCCTGCCTTCCCCCACTAGCACCAAGATAATCTTGTCTGGCTTCCTGCCAGTCCCCTGAGGGGAAAACAGAATCTCATTTGGGGGAAGCACCCATCTGTTAATGAATCACTGCTGGGGAATGGACTGGGTTGGTGGAATTGCTTCCTGTCCTCCCACTTGCTTTGGGGGTCTTCCTGCTCCTGCAGTCCTGGCATTTATTGCCCCTCCCTTCTCTCTGCTGCATGCCCAGTGTCCATAGGGCTGAGCTCAGCCTGCTGTATTTTAGTTGTGCACACCTTCAATAAAGTTCAGAAGAGAGGTGCAACACTTTAACCACTTGAATTTATTCAGAAACATCAGTAGAAGACATCAAACATGTTTCCCTCTAAAAAGCTGGAAGGGGAATTTGTGGGAGTCTCTTGGCTTCTCTGGATATACAGTAGCTGCAGTCTGCTAACAGCTGCTTCAAATGGTGCAACCCTGACATATCTATCACCACTCCAAGGGGCAAGAAGGGAAAAAGGGCAGAAATTAGTTCTGTGTCTGTGTGTTCCTTTTCTAAAAACAACCCTAAAGATAAAAGGGGCTGCTTTTTGTGTCAGACTCAGGGTCAGTTTGAGTGATCTATAAATTAAATTTTAAGAAGTTGAATAAGAGGCTAATACATCTGGAGTTTGGAAGCATGAAGCTATAGCCGCAGTGGGTCTTTGGCTGAGAGGGGACAAGACAAAGCTGGGGCAGGGAAGGCAGTAAGAAGTTATAGTTGACTGTCTGCAAAAGGATTGAAACAAACCACAATGAAAGTATAGTAAGGGTTGGCCAAAAAGGAACTGATCAACTGGGGATGTTGGATCAGCAAGCAGTAGTATATTGGCAGTCTTAGAAGTTATCAGGATCTAAGAATGTGGTAATGTTGTTGATTTTCTTCTCAGTGGGGTTTTTAGCAGTTTCTTAGTTTGTATCAACCTGGCAGTTTGAAGAAGTATATCACACCTCAGTAGGCAACAGCATGAATCAGCCACAGCCATCCACAGATTTGAGTCTGGGGAAGAATGCTACACTCTTACAAATGCCTAGGATCTGAGGATTTTGAGCATATATAGAAGTAGTTTCTGAACATAACACAGCGCTGTTCTGTGGGGTTATGTTAAGGTTTGAGCTAGCAACAAAGTTTTAAATTTTGTACATTATTTTTTAATGGAAAATTGTATGAAGCTATAACTGAGGGGGCTTAGAACTCCTAAATCTGAGGTAGATCTCTAACATAAAGCCCTGCTTTTAGCACTTTGGAGTTGTCGCTCACGTTTAAAATATTAATTACAGTATTGACTTTGGTCAATTTTTATATCCGAATATAGAAATTATCCTCATAACTTGGAATTCAAACCCAAATGCCCACTTTTTTTTTTGAGAGGGAAGAACTGTTCTGCTATTAGAAGAACTCTGGAAATTGTATAGCTTCTAGAAGTAATCCTTTTGTTCCTTATCCTTAAGTAAAATTTGATTTAAATTATCAATGAAGATACCCTATATGTCAGTGTTTCTCATCCATGACGACTTTAAGTCCTGTGGACTTCAACTCCCAGAATCCCCCAGCCAGCATAGCTTCTGGTGGTCATGTGACTGGGTGGGCATTCTGTTGGCCTTCCAAATAACATTAAATGCTGTTAGTTAGTGTTAGACCCCCCCCTTTTAACCAATTACTTCAAATGCTATGATTAAATATAGGTATCTGCCTTCCTTGCATCTTTTGGTATATTTCTCATGAGGAGGGATTTAGGGGTTACACTGCTAATTGTACTAATATAGAAAATACTACAGCCAAACAACCAACCAAACAACCATTGGTGTTTGCTTGTTTTTCTTAACAATTAGCTAGATAGTATTATTGCATTAAAAAGTAAGGACAGGCTGATTTGATATGCTGTGCTACCCAAATATGGTTTGTTTGCATTGGCCTTAGCACATTTTATGACCCCAGCCAGTTTTGGATTCCTCAGATAAGTTTTGGCTTACCTGTAGTTAAGCAAATGATAATTCAGCATGATGTGTGCACCTGTAATCTACCTGTATGCTTTATAATTACTACCCCAATTTTATCATCCTGTTCCTGTTCTTTTGGACTACTGATGCTTATTTTGATGTTTATTTTTTATTTTTGAAGAGGATCACTTTGTCCCTAATGCAGTCCTTGAACACCAATACCATTTATTTTCTTACGTGTGAACCTTGTTCTTCCTCCAAAATCTCACAATAGTTCTCTGGTCTTGCAGCATTCTTGTAAGGAAATATTGGATGAAAAATAATGACTTGCCTAGGGCTACATGATAAAATTCAGTGATATTTTAGTGATTTTTGCAATAAGATAAACCATCTGTGACAAGCAATTCTTGAAGAGAGGCACTAGAATTTCAAAGAACGAGGAAAAAAATAAAATGTCTGTTCATAGTTCAGAGATTTGGTCATCCTCATCATTCAAAGATTAACAAGCTAGATGATATCATTATTATTATTACTGACTTGCTTTTGTCAAACAAAAAGCAACAGAATCCACTTTCACCTGCCTTGTATTTCAGGGAATTGGGCAGCTGGACTTCAACAGCACGGATGAACTACCAGTTGTAAGATGAGCTGCAGAAATGCTCTTTGCCTCACTACTATGTTGGCTTATTAAATCTGTTGTCGACTTGTGAGGCACATTAAAGGATTTATTCTCTTTGTCAGTGTAATAAATTTTGGTGCTAGTACTAAATATATCAGACTTTACTGTAATGAATTGGTTTTCTATCCGGCTAACTGCACTGGGTTAGAATTTTTAGATTTCTTTTGTCTTGTTGAGAGACAAACTTTTTAATCAGAATGTACACACACACACACACACACACACACACTTCTCAAAGCATTGTTTAATTCACTGTATAACTGTTCTATGAATATGTATGTTTGTAATAATTCTAAATGCTGGTAAGGATCTACGGAATGGAATGGGAACTTAATGATTTCCCAAATATTACTGAACTACAGCAATGTTCCAATATTTAAGGGACTACCAGAAAGAGGGGGTAAACCTAGTCTCCAAAGCAATGGATAGAAACTAATCAAGGAGATAATCAAGGATAAATTTCCTGAAAGTTAGATGAATTAACAATTTGCCTCCAGAAGTTACAGGTGCTCTAACATTGGAGGTGTTTAAGAAGAGATTGGACAACCATCTGTCCTAGTATAGGTTTCCTGCTTGAGCATCCCCCTCCACCTATATAACAGGAAAATATTTAATTGTTCTAGCAAGCATTTCAACTGACTGTCACCTTTGGCAATAAGGAATTTCAAGAAAGTGAATTAGAAAGATTTGCAGAAGAGAGCTGTTACTCTCCTCCAACATCCTTCTCCATTGAGGAAAGGGAAGGCTGTTTCTTTGTAGCTAAATTGGTGGGAAGCTCATCTGATGGAAAAAACAAGGATACTGTCCCATCACCATTCCCCCTGGCTTCTAGGTTGGATGTGCAGGAGACAAGCCCCTTGATGTATATCAAGGCTGTCAGAAGAGCAGGCAGCCTGCTGCTTTATTAGTCTCTGAACTTTCCTAGCAGTAAAAAATAGATAGTAGGAGGGAGTTTGGCAAATCTTTGCTTTGGGGGACTTTTTAATTGACATAACAAATGTGTGCTGGACTGTGATAAATGTATTTCTCCAATATGTCATTACCCAGATCAAAAGTGGGCCATTAAAAATATATATGAAGGAATTGTGCTTAGGGAATTTGTGCTGCTCTTTCAACTTTCTCAAAAGCACAGGAAGATTGTAAATGCATGATCTGTGGACCCTCTTTAAAATACATATGAGGGAAGCTCAAAGTCCTTAGTATGGAAGTTGTCTGAAATCTGCTTGTGCAACTTTATGACAGGAAGGACCCACCCTCCGCCCAGATTTTTTGAAGTGTAAAGAATGGGCTATAATATATAATGTTGCTCTTTATTTTTATGGCTACCAGTAAACATTAAATTCTGCATGAACAAAACTTTTCCCTTGGCAAATTACTTTATGTGGCAGGAAGCAGATGAGGTAAGACAGGCATTTGCTGGGTTTCTGAGTTGTCCTAGTGATTCTGAGACCATTTCAGGCACAAGATCAACTGTGAAATTTAGCAGAGAATATCCTTTTTTTTTAGATGCCTCAAAGCTTTGATTGCTTTAGTTGCAGCAGAAGAACAGAGATAAATCCCTGGAAAATGAAATAAGAAGCCTAATGCTAATTTTCCAGGTGAGGAAATTCTATCTCCAAGCTGCTCAATGAAATGTAATGTAATATTCCTTTATTCTGGGGACATTGGCCCAGCAAAATCTCTCTCTCTATTTCCCTGCCATCATTTTATCAAAACATTTCACTAAAAACAAGCTTCAATACTCAGTCCTTCAAAGTAACTACCATAAGATGCACCAAGGTTTTGAAGAGGCAATTTTTTTAAAAAAAGTACGGTAGGTAGGTAGATAGAGAGACAGAGAAAGAGAGAAAAATACAGTAGGTAGGTTGGGATAGAGAGAGAGAGTAGTTAGGTAGGTAGGTACGTAGGTAGATAGAAAGGGGGAGAGAGAAAGAAATACAGTAGGTAGTTACGGAGAGAGAGAGAGAAGGTAGGTAGATAGAGGGATAGAGAGACAGAGAAAGAGAGAAAAATACAGTAGGTAGGTTGGGATAGAGAGAGAGAGTAGTTAGGTAGGTAGGTACGTAGGTAGATAGAAAGGGGGAGAGAGAAAGAAATACAGTAGGTAGTTACGGAGAGAGAGAGAGAAGGTAGGTAGATAGAGGGATAGAGAGAGAGAGAGAAAGAGAGAGAAATACAGTAGGTAGGGAGAGAGAGAGAGAGTAGTTAGATAGGTAGATGTTTCCAGGTGTATTTATCCATGTGCTGGAGAAGGAAATCACTGACAATCTGCAGCACCTAAGACTAAATACACAGAGTTGAAGTCTGTGTATTTGGGTAAGTTATATGTGTCTCCTTCCCAATGCTGTAGTCTCAACAATTGTTCTGCCTTTTGATTTGTTGTTGTTGTTGCTTGAGGAGTTAAAAGACAATTTGTCTCCCAAATATAGTTCTGAGCCTAACTGGAAGTTATTTTATTTAGTTATTCCTTTAAGTGCATGTAAAATATAACTAAACATATTTTGTAATTTGGACAACGCCATAAAATGTAAGCATAAAATGTAGAGCTTTGATGGCGAACCTGTGGCAAACATGCCACTGGTGGCACGCAGTGCCCTTTCTGTGGGCATGTGAGTCGCCCTAGTTCAGCTCTACCATACATGCGCATGCACCTGCTGCTGCCAACTGGTCATTGGGTCTCTGGCACATGGGGTGTTTACAAGGGGCTTGCATGCGCATGCGTAGGGAGCAGGGGCACATGTGTTGTGGAGCTGAACTAGGGCGACAGCTCACGCCTGCTTTGGGCACTCGCTCTGGAAAAGGTTAGCCATCAGTGCCCCAGAGTCACCAAATGGCAGTTTGTAGAGCAGTGATGACTAACCTTCTCTGGACTGAGTGCCTAAAGTGTGTACCCCCAAAATGCAATGCATGCACTGCTCCCATGCATGCGTCCGGCTCCCATGCATGTGTGCAGCTCACACACAAACACCGCCCTCCCATGCATGCATGTGCGGCCCACCCGCACATATCCCACCCCCTGCGCATGTACTCACGACCCCCCTACATGCACCCCACTCCCTCGTGCATGCGTGCCACACCCCTGCGCATGTGTGGCAGAGACTGCCGTGCATGTGTAGAAGTGTGGCATGCATTCACGGGCGAGTGGGATGCATATAGGGGGATGTGTGTGCATGCGCGGGGGGTGGGACATGTGTGGGTGGGCCACACATGCAGAGCTGAACTGCGGCGAGAGCTCATGTGCCATCAGATAGGGTGCTGCATGCCACCTCTGGTACACATGCCATGGGTTTGTCATCACAGTGATAGAGTATTATTATTAGACAAATGATATTGTTTTGTAACACTGGCAAAACTTCATATTTGCATAACTAGCCACTAGCCGATACTGTCTTTTTTTCAAGTAGGTACAGGACAACTCCCTCCAGAAGAATGTAGTACTGGGTACCTAATTAAGCAGTATTATTAAAGTCAACTGGATTTGAATCTTTTTGGCTTTTATGTTGATTTATATGGTGGTGAGGTAATACATAAAACAGTCTGGTATTACTGTGGTATTTTCAGTTCATTGGGTAAATTGTGCATTCCTAGAGCCCAGCGGTTGCAATCCAGCCCGAATGCAGTAAGTAGGTCCCTCTGTTTTTCGCAAGAGCCTGATAGCAGCATCATATTCTTGGATGTAAGAAGAAGAATCTCCAGGGTTACTGTTGTGATCAACTGTAGTCCATCATGTGACTACATCAAAATAAAATCACAAATACCATCAAGTGATCTAGGACTGAGTGTTTTGTATAATTCATAGTTCGACTCTTGGTCTGCGAAACTTGTGCTCTTTTTCCTTTAGGTGCATCACAGCAGAGTTTGCCAGCTAATGACACAGCCTGCTGAGATGTGCCAGCTTCTGTCTATCATTTGTCTGATTGGCTATGATGGGCCTCTAATGGACGATATGTCCCTGAAGTGTTACAGTAATATTTATATTGTTGTACTACTTCTGGCTCTAGAACTGAAGTGCTGCTGTCTCTTAAGTGGATTGTGGGTCTTTCTTGGTTTAAATTCCCCCAAAATAAGGAGATTCTGGATAGGAAAAAAAAAACAATAGTTGTGGCTGATTTTAACAGAGTTAAGAGAGCCAGATTTGCTGTTATGAATAAAAGAGTTTCTCCTGCAGAGCAAACCAGCATCCTGTGGAAAGTTCCTGGAGAAGGAAGTGGGTAGGTGGAAATTTTTGTCATTGCCTTTTCCATATGATACTTCTTAAGCTATTCCATGCAGGCTACCAATAGTCTGGAGCTTTCAGGTGGAACTGGCAAAATCACCAGCTTTACCCTCCTTTCAACACAACTGAATTCTGCTGATCTCATGTCTGAGACATATCCACAGCACTCAACATATGCTTTTTAATGAGTTGGGGTTCATTCCGCCAAACATCTCTGCTTGATGTTACTATTATATTCTCTTAAGATAATTTGCAAAGTGATATATCTATCACAGATAAAAGCCTAAAGCCATGATGGCGAACCAGTGGCACGTGGCACCCTCTCTGTAGGCACACAAACTGTCAACCTAATTCAGCTCCACTGTGCATGCGCGCACACCTCCCGCCGGCCAGCTGGTGATCAGGTCTTTGCCGTAAAAACATGGGGTGCATGCGGCGGAGCTATGTTTGCATGCATGGGGGGGGGCTCATGCACATGCATGGGGTGTGTGTGGTGGTGTGGAGACAGGGCTCATGTGTGGGGCAGGGCACATTCATGGGGGCTGCACGCACATTGCATCTTGGGGCTTTGGGCATCGCTCCCGAAAAGGTTAGCCATCACTGGCTTAAAGGATCCCTGGCTCTACCATGTAGTACTTCTTTTGAAAACATGGTAACAAATATTGGATGAAGTAAATAGTGGTAGTTCTTTGGAAAATCATAGAAAGTCCAAAAGAAGAAAAATACTGTATTTTGTTGCCTGAAATGTCTCTCAGTAGTCGAGACATATTGACACTTTTTGGGATTGTTTCCTTTGAAGAAATACTTGCAAGATATATTACAGGATTGATATAAACTTACATTCCTTGTCAACTAAATTTGTTTATTCATAGAAGCAGTCTAAAAGTAAAATATGCACTTCCATTCAAGCATTTCTAGATATTTCTAGATACTCCAACATGCCCTTCCATTCAAGTATTTCTAGAAATTGATCACAGCTCGCCAATTGTATTATGTGTGTTTGTACTATTGACTTTTAGAGAAATGGAGTTGTAATATTTGATAAGTTTTCAGAAGAATGAAAAATACAAGACGTCATTGGATTAGAGGTTCTAAACATGAGGGCGGTGTTACAGACAATAACCTTAAAATGTTGCATTCTTTAGAGGAAAGTATTTTCTGAACATGAAAATCCAACAGATATGCAGGGACTCCTGTTTTTGGAAAAACAGGCCAAAAAAAGCCTCAAAAATGGGGTGAAAAAAGATGAACAAACAGGCGGGAGAAAGCCTCAAAAATGGGCCGAAAAAGCCTCAAAAATGGCCTGAATAAAAGCCTGAAAAGGGGGCATGCAGAGGCCAGAAAATGGCCAACAGGTGGGCGGGGCTTCGGCAATATTCGATCTATAAGATGCACAGACATTTACACCCCCTTTTGGGAGACAAAAAAGTCTGTCTTATAGTCCCAAAAATATGGTAGTCAATGGAGATAACTTTTTGGTCCCTGCCAAGATTCCAAGGCTAAACTAATAAAACAACTAATATTTTTTAATTAATAGCTATTGACTTTAATATCAGATATAATAAAATGTCTATGGGATTAGAACCTTTTCTTGAAGGTTCTTGTGTCTTGTGCACAAAGATACATAGCCAGTCTTACTCTTACTTTATGCTGCTTCTGAAATAAATCTGAAAGATAAAAGATAGAAACTATGCTTTAGCTTTCATATGGAAAATGAAGAAAAGAAGACTCTGTGTGATGATAGAATAATAATTATGATGATGTTATAGCACATACTAGTATGACAGTGAGCATCTATATTATGACTCCTATTTTACATGTCCATAAAGACAAGCAAGGTGAATTTGCTTGCCTTGTGAATTTCACAAATTGACTTTGCAAAATGATTGCTCTGGAATCTAACTATGTATTTGAAATGCAATATGGAATACCTGTAAAAAGTATATAAAAATTGAATCCCTAAAATGCAAGTCTTAAAAGTATCCCCATTCAGATCAGCGTTAACATACTGGTTTGTAAATAAATTTTATTTTATTTGCTGCCCATCTTGTATCCAACATATCCAATGTCTGTAGGGGAGATATTGGTCAAGGATGCCTAAGTTCTTAACAGTTAAAAAGCAAACTTTAAAAGGTCTTGTTGAGAAATCTAGTGTTGTACATAAATAAGAAGGGTGGAGCATATTAAGAAAAATCATATATAGTTTCAGTCTTACAGAATGAGATATTCAATGCCAAGACTTCTGCAATAGCTTAAATGTAGTCATTGGTGCCTGTAGATTAGGAGCCAGATATCTTTTGGTTTTATAGGTACATATACATGTGTGATTTTCCTCATACAGAAGCTTTTCGTAAATTTTGTGATGATGCTAATGATCATATAAAAAACTCAAGCATTTAATCTCAGTTTTAGTTATCAGGACTTTTTCGGGAAGTAACATTTGAAAATATATCATTTTTAAATTAAAAGAATGAGAAAGAACAGATACATATTCCCTTGGTATGTGCCAGGAAGTGTACTCTTAACTTTACAAATCTTATCAATCTATCTTTCTGGGTAGCTATATGATTGTTGCTTCACAACGCTCCCCCCTAGCAATTTGTTGTCTGCCAGTGAAACTTGGTTGTGAAAGCAGTGATGTTCACAGTATGAGTATTAGGAGGCTGACTGATAGCAGATATCAAAAATGGTAAGAAGCTTTTTTAATTTTAATCAATAAAATCCATTTGTATTCTTTTTCTTCGCCCTCCGTCCATCTTTTGAAAATTAGTTGCACTTTTAGAGAGGAGTTTGGACAGAATTTTCAACTAGTATAAATGTACCTTTACTTTCCAATTTCAGGTTTGTATGAACTAATCCCTTGGTAATAAAATGTGCCTGGGATGTGTATTATCTAATCTGGAGGACCCTAAATGTACTGCTGTTGACATACATATTAATTAATTTGATGAGAGGGTTTTTGTGCCTTAACACATAAGGAAAAGGTTTTGACTATGAAAGCAGACCAATATTTATAACAGCTGATGGGCAAAGTGATGGTTCTTAAATATATTTCACATGGAACATTTGTGAATGATATGAAGATGGGATGAATTTTGAATGTCTGAGATGTCAGCTGGCTTTTCTGTATAGATTATTTCTTAGGAAAAAAGCTTTCAAAGAATGTAGCCCTTCAACTACAATCCTAAAGACCTATCATAACTAAATTGAAATTAAAATTGAAACATTTTGAAAAAGGCCCTAATATATTTTTGAAGATTTTCTTTCTTTCTAACTTTTGAAAACTTTATAAAGTTGTTAAAAATCCAAGGAGAAATCTATACTATCTTCCCAGGAATACAAATATTCAGAATTCCATTAGCATTTAAAACAGTTATAAAGAGATCTAAAGTGGATTTAAAAATAACAGGTTAATAGTTGGTCCCTGTACTCACGAAGATGATACCTGACCTCTTTTATCTTGTGACTTTCAACATCTTCCTCATAGTTAGCCACTTCAGGTTAATTATCTTTAGGCAGAATAACTTCAGTAAAACCAGTTTGGTGGTAGTTGTCCATTTGTCCTGCAAAATAATTTGGCTGACTTTGTTTACAGAATTCACCTCTCACCTGATAGGAAGGCGTGTAGCAGTCACCAACTTCTCAGGTCCTATCTTCTTGGTAGAAATATTAGCCATTGTGCTTGTTGATAACAAGTTTGGTTGAAATATATGGAGAGAATGAATCTATATACAGGTGAAACTCAAAAAATTAGAATATCGTGCAAAAGTTCATTTATTTCAGTAATGCAACTTAAAAGGTGAAACTAATATATGAGATAAGACTCATTACATGCAAAGCAAGATAGTTCAAGCCGTGATTTGTCATAATTGTGATGATTATGGCTTACAGCTCATGAAAACCCCAAATCCACAATCTCAGAAAATTAGAATATTGTGAAAAGGTGCAATATTCTAGGCTCAAAGTGTCCCACTCTAATCAGCTAATTAAGCCATAACACCTGCAAAGGGTTCCTGAGCCTTTAAATGGTCTCTCAGTCTGATTCAGTAGGAATCACAATTATGGGAAAAACTGCTGACCTGACAGTTGTGCAGAAAACCATCATTGACACCCTCCATAAGGAGGGAAAGCATAAAAAGGTAATTGCAAAAGAAGTTGGATGTTCCCAAAGTGCTGTATCAAAGCACATTAATATAAAGTTACGTGGAAGGGGAAAGTGTAGAAGAAAAAGGTGCACAAGCAGCAGGGATGACCGTAGCCTGGAGAGGATTGTCAGGAAAAGGTCATTCAAAAGTGTTGGGGACTTTCACAAGGAGTGGACCGAGGCTGGAGTCAGTGCATCAAGAGCCACCACACACAGACGGATTCTGGACATGGGCTTCAAATGTCGTATTCCTCTTGTCAAGCCGCTCCTGAACAACAAGCAATGTCAGAAGTGTCTTACCTGGGCTAAAGAAAAACAGACCTGATCTGTTGCTCAGTAGTCCAAAGTCCTCTTTTCTGATGAGAGCAACTTTTGCATCTCATTTGGAAACCAAGGACCCAGAGTATGGAGGAAGAATGGAGAGGCACACACTACAAGATGCTTGAAGTCCAGTGTGACGTTTCCACAGTCTGTGTTGATGTGGGGAGCCATGTCATCTGCTGGTGTTGGTCCGCTGTGCTTTATTAAGTCCAGGGTCAACGCATCCGTCTACCAGGAGATTTTGGAGCACTTCATGCTTCCTTCTACAGACGAGCTTTATGGGGATGCTGACTTCATTTTCCAGCAGGACTTGGCACTTGTCTACACTGCCAAAAGCACCAAAACCTGGTTCCATGATCGTGGGATTACTGTGCTTGATTGGCCAGCAAACTCACCTGACCTGAACCCCATAGAGAATCTATGGGGCATTGCCAAGAGAAAGATGAGAGACATGAGACCGAACAATGCAGAAAAGCTGAAGGCCGCTATTGAAGCATCCTGGTCTTCCATAACACCTCAGCAGTGCCACATGCCACGCCGCATTGAGGCAGTAATTGCTGCAAAAGGGGCCCAAACCAAGTATTGGGTACATATGCATGCTTATATTTTTCAGAGGTCCGATGATGTTGTATGTACAATCCTTGTTTTATTGATTGCATATAATATTCTAATTTTCTGAGATTGTGGATTTGGGGTTTTCATGAGCTGTAAGCCATAATCATCACAATTATGACAAATCACGGCTTGAACTATCTTGCTTTGCATGTAATGAGTCTATCTCATATATTAGTTTCACCTTTTAAGTTGCATTACTGAAATAAATGAACTTTTGTACGATATTCTAATTTTTCGAGTTTCACCTGTAGTATAACAAACTATATAGTAGTCTAATGTTGCCACTAATCTAGAGAGCTGAAGGAGTCTTTTTAGGCTGTAGTAGTATCTTCCATTGAAAATAGTGAAGACAGACTTGTGTGAGGCTGCATAATCAGTCTTTGTGTTTCTAATAAAATGAAGATTGCCAGCCTAGTTGGATGCCCTGCTCCTGGGGAGGAATGAAAATGCAGGAATCCAAACCAAGAAAACCCACATTTTAAACTTGGTGGATTATTAGTCTACTACCCGCCATCAGCGTCCCAATTCCTTTACCAGTTAAGGGGCTGGCAGAAATTGCAGACAAATATCTTTGCTGCCCGGTCATATTTCTTAATTGCCAATTGGAGTTGAGTGACTGCTAATTACATGGTTATACTATGCAGAGAAAGGAATAGAGATTCCAATCAGAAAATGAGAAGTCAGCCCCAACAATTTACATGAGGCATATTGTGTTGTATTTTCATACCCTGCATAAATTTTGCTAATGTAAAACTAGCGTATTTATTATCCTATCAAGTGCTGTAGGAATAGATACCAGGTCATTCACTGTTTGGTTTTCCCATAATGAAGTCACCACTTCTTAAGGTATCATATGCCTCTTTCTCTCAGTTATTAGTAAACAAATTGCTGCATTGCTCATGTCTTCATGTATTATTAGGGCACTGATCCCAGATTCAAAATGCTTTCTTCTATGCCATGCCCAAACTGGGAATATGTAGCAGCTTTTTAAGTGTTCAGAGTGAGGGATACTTGCTGACTCACTCAGTTCTCATATCTAAAAATAAGCAATCTATCCTTAGGAGCCAAGAGTTACTCCCAGGCCAGCCTATGGACTTTCCCACCAATGGGTAGAGATAGTGTTAAAGCGCCACTGCAGGGCAAGAAAATAAGAAAGTGCTTTGACTGATGAAATCCTGTGGTTAGTGCATTTTCCTTTGTACCTGTTGATTAGCTGCCCATTGACTTTTCCGCACACAAGCACATTTTGCAATCTTTTTTAATTCATTCATTAACTTCATTAACAGGTTTTTGGTAAAAGATCAGTGAGGGTTTTTAAAAAACTTCTCTCTCTGAACTTTTTCTTTTTCTTCTTCAGTATTGAACTGAAGAAGCTTCTTGAATGAGAAGAGAAATGTCTTAAAGAAAAAACAGAAATTCCAATTGCTTTTAAAAAAGCACTTTTGAGACAACCCTGACTTGCATGACTGAGAAACTCCATAGATCTTTGAAGGTGATACTCATAGCTCCTGATACAGCTAAAACAGGAAGTTAAGTTGAGGCTCCCTGACTTCTTTCCGTGCATTAGGAAAAAAAGAGCAAAGCTTCTTTGTGTGGGATTAAAAAGCTTGTTCATATTTTAGTTTAATAAGCGAAGATAAAATCATTAAGATGTAGCCACAGCTGTATCTGTTATTTGCAGGAATAGGCTTCTGCTATCTCTGAAGATGAAAAATGCTATCGTACGCAAGAATATTTAATATAGCCACACAAACTCCTGGTTAAAATAGCTTGAGAAAGTTACCAACTCTTGTAAAATTGAATTACGGTAGGTTGTAAGATTAGCTTTGGTCATATAATTGTTGACATTCAAATGTTTTACTACTTTCCAAGGTTTTTTTTTTTAAGTGCTGTTGTAACTTCAGATGCTCACTAAATGAATTATAGTAAGTTGAGGTATTTGTATTTCAAAGATAAGATTTTTCTATTAGGAACTACAGTCTCTTAGGGGTAATATGTCAGTAAGAGATGGGGTCTCACAACAAAAGTAGGCATCTCTTTTCCTCTCTGACTAGCCTCTTTCATCCCAATCCCAATAGATCAGGGGTGTCAAACCCGATCACATTGCGGGATGTATCGTGACGTATTGTTTTTGCCCTTGTGGAGCTGGGGTGAGTATGGCCTGCGGGACTGTATGTGGCCTGAAGGCTGCGCATTTGATACCCCTGCAATAGAAGTCCCCAAAGGTGCTTTCCCAGGGGACAACTGGACTTTCTTGTTTTTTCTTTTGAAGACGTTTCACTTCTCATCCAAGAGCTCTGACAGGAGAGTAGGGAATGGAATGATTCTGTCAGAGGTGAAGAAACTTCTTGGATGAGAAGTGAAACCTCTTGAAAGCGGGAGGACAACCATGACCTGGATGACTGAGAATCTCTACAGATTTCCTGCAATTGATGGTTTAAGAAGAGGGAAAAAATGCTCATAATTTTGTCACAGGTTTATATTAAACAATATAAAGCACATAATGGCTTTCCCATTAGGCTGACGTCCATAAACCTTCCACAGCATTTATTCCTAAAAACTAATTTGCTGCATAAAAATAGAATGTGAGTATGCCACAGGAAGCAAAGCTCCTGCCTTATAAATGAATGGCTCCATCTTTCTTGCTAGCCATATCTGGGGCTGTTTGGTGTCATAATGGGACACCAAATTGGATGGGACTATTCAATTTTAAGAGCTAGCTATCTACCTTTTATACTTGTTCATTCATCAGTAATTATCTAGTAACTGTTCAGGGTTTTAGTTTTGATCCACTATAAACGGAATTTTGTGGAACTCTGTATTAACTTCAACCATTAACTATTAAAATGTATGGTATAGTATTGTTACAGTTGGTTGCTGTTTCACTGGAAATTCAAATAAAAGAATAGAGAAATATTTTGTACATCTTCCTTCTGTTGTCCTACTGTACAGATGTATTCATTGTTGTCCAGTAATCAAGACAAACCCTGCATGGGATTAGTTTTGATCCATTTATTTGTACTTTCCAACATGGGAAAACATGGGGGGGGGATAAATGGGGTATTTAACACATATCTATGTTCATAATACATTTTGGTTAAGTTGATAGTTATTAAAATTGAGGTTTTATTTTTTTGGAAGTTATGCTGAGTTTTCTCATATTTTAAACTGTATTGAAGATGGGTAAACATTTTTTTTATTGGGATGCTTAGCCATTACCTTGTTGTCTGTTTCCACTTGTTAGTCTGTTTGCTGCTTCCAAAATAAGGTGCAGTGTGTGACTCAGCACACAGATAAAGTCTGTTGCGAAGAAGGGAGCAAGTTTCTGTTTCTACTGCTTTGCCAAATCTTATGTCAAAAAAGAGGCTTTTGGGACAACAGCATGAAATAAATGTTCTGTACCAATTCATGTGGTTTAATATGTAATTTTGCTCACTGCATTTTTGAATGTGAGAATTAAGAAAAATAGGCCTAAGGTTTAGAATACATTTCAGGAAATGAAACAGTTCAATGGATACCTTTTATACCATAGTACTTGTGTTTTAACTTTGTGCATTTATATAAGCTATCCATTGAATCCCAAATCCTACTCTGAGGTTATGCAGCTCTTAGGATTGTATTTCACTTTTGATAGTAACCTGTGCCAGTAACCTAATGACCTGCTCCCATAACTAAACTCACCCTTTGGGACAGACTGTCTGACATGTTCCCTAGAACATAGGATATTTGAGAACCAAAAAACCTTCTTGTTGAAGGTCAGGTTTTTAAATCCACAGATCCCTGCTCTCCTATGAACTTGTAGTTACTAGGACATCTGCTGGATGACAAATAGAATTTAGCAGATGTCATTCAAAGCAGTTGAATAGTTTGCTTCATGGAAGCAATAAAACAATTGACATTCTTTTGAAAATATTCCTAGTACAGTAGTAGCTTTGTATTTAGGCTTAGGGTAATTTCTGAAATACCAATGTTCTCTCCAGGGTATGACCATGGGGAATTTCTTGTTTGTATCTCAGTCCATGGCATCTCTGTTTTGCATGAACTTACATAGGAAAAGTTCCCAGCAATGATGTTGTTTATTTCTACATTGTTAGAGCTTCATAGTAATGCTTTTATGAAAATATAGTTAAGATCATCCTTTATAAAGCATTTATAACTGACTATGAATGCTGATAAAATATTCTGCCAGTTGCATCTAGCATCTGATTTTCAAATTAAATGATGATGCCAAAAATCTATCAGTATTCATTTATGAGGAACCGTGCATTTAGATTACAATTTTACAATGGAAAGGCAGTGCCACACTATATTTACAGCCTTGGATAGATATGCTCTCTGCTTATGAAATGGCTATCAGCATAATGGAAAGACTAATCAATATTAATTCATGTGCTCAAACCTTAATGTTGTGTTTAAAAACTGAGCTGCTTTTATATGCCTTATATTTTTTCTGCTTTTTCTTCTTTCCCCCCTCTTCTGATTTTGGTGTCTTGTTTCTTTATTTTTGTATATTAAAATAAATGCTTATTTAAACAGCACACTTTTGTCCAATTTTTCCCCAGAACAACTGACTTGGAAGTAGTTTAGATTGAGTTAATAATTAGTCTAAAGCAGGGATGTCAAATGCAAGGCCCAAGGGGCCGTATACGGCCTTCAGGGTGTTTAGATCTGGCCTGGAAACAGCAAAGGACCGGCCCTTGATGCCTCTGCTAGTGAAAATGCAGCTCCGTTTTCACTGACAGGGGGTTGCAGGAGGCTGTCGCAGCTGAAAACAGAAGTCACAAGGGCCATGGGCAGCACTCCCGAGCTCCATTTTCGCTGGCAGATGGTTGCAGGAAGACATTGCAGCTAGAAACGGAAGTCAGAACCTGTTTTTCCTATCAGAACGCTTGGGCCACCACAGGTGTCCCCGACATGAATGGCATTGAGCTGGCCATGTCCACCCTGGCCACACACCCAACCCGAGGTCAAACACAACCCTGATGCAGCACTAAATGAAATCGAGTTTGACACTAGTAGGATACCTTAATTACTCAGGTCAGAGTCATTGGCAAGTGAATTGCTGGTGGGGGAGGTTGCATGAGTTGGTTGAGGGTCCGTGCTCCCTCTGTTTAGATTTAGATGTGGAGGGGTTCCTAGGCTGGTTGTCTTGTTGCTGGAATGACTTGTGAAGTGCCATGCTTCAATGAACTCTAGGCTCTCCACCTTTACATACTAAGTGCACAGGAATAACAATGGAAGAGGATCTGCTGATTTATTTATGGGCTTTTTAACTGTATCTAGTAGGTCACTGTGTGAAAGAGAACACTGGCTAGATGTGGAATGGGACAGCTCACCACAGCCAACTTGCCATGGCCAACTCACCGCAAGGCAATTCAACAATTCAATTTAATTATTTAAAATAATTTTAAAAATATTTTAATTGTTGTCATTCACATTTCATTTTGTCCCTCCTTTCTTTAATTGTTCTATTCCACAATTTCTTTGATAATTAGTGTAACGCTTGTCCTATGGTGAATTGGTCATGGTGAGTTGTCCCATGGTGAGTTGACCTCAGTGACTTGGCCATGGTGGGTTGGCCATGGTGAGATGGCCACAGCAAGTTGTCCTAGATCAGGCTAGATGAGCCTTCACCTGATTTACCAGCAGTAGTTTTATGTTTATCTTTTCATGCTTGTTTAGATCAAACAAAATTTGCATATCCACAATTCTTTATTGGACTTAATTTAATCCATTTTCATATTTTACTTCCTGCAGTTAGAAAGTGCAATGTGAAAGCTGATAGTGAAAAAAAATATCCTGACAGTCTACCTTTAGTAAGCTGTTTTTGATGTAATTCCAACCCACCTTTAAAGCAAACCTACTCTTTTTCAAATATGGGTGGGACTGCTGCTGCATGAATGATGCTAGAAAAATTATATGTGGGTGTTCTAACAATGGAGCTTTATGATATGCTTGCCTGTGCCGTCTAATTAATCTTTACATTGCAAAGACTTTTGTAGCGTTTCTCTTTGAACACAGGAGTCATAATTTAGTTTTTTCTTCATATTTGCACTTTCTCCCACAGTGACTACATACTGTAGATCTTTCAGAAAGCAACAAAAGACTTTGAGGGTAGTTCTTAGATTTCTCCCCCAGGAAATCATAATCAGCTTCATATGCAAGGTCTTCCCAATCTATGTCATCATTGTCTTAGTTGCAGTATAAACCCCATGCAATTTAAAAATCAAGTGATGGCCTTTTATATTGGTAGTTAGGTCTTCTAAAAGAGTGGCATCCCAACACTGGCAGCACAGCAAGAGATAAGATCTTTTTCTTGCATGAGCTTCTGTTTCATCATTTGCAGGGAAACAGAAGCTCATGAAAGAAATGCCACGGAGATCTGACCTGTGGTAATGATGTCTGTGCCAGCAGAGAGGGCTCTGTGTGCCACCTCTAACATGGGTGCTAGAGGTTCGCAATCACAGCTATAGACTGTACTACAACACACTTTAACTGTTGCTCATATACAATTTTCCTATTCTAGTACAAAAGAACTACCACAACAAAGTTCACCCAAGCTTACTCATGAGGGTTCTAGTTTCTGTCATCTTTCTCACAATATGACTTCTGCTTTGATTTGACTCATTTATGACAGCTGGATTCTACTTCAAACCAGCTTAGACCAGATTGAACTTTTGCACCTTGATTTGGCCCAGGCAAGATCCCATTGATTCTCCCATTACATATTAATTAAAGGTAGAATAGAACAGCTCCTGTTCGTGCATATTCTGGTTTTCCCTTCCCTTTGTACATAGGTCATCCCCATTGTGTGTACACTGCATACCACCCCAAGTCTCCCAAATCACTCTTTGAATTCCATACTACTTAATTCTATCTGATCTGATCTTAATCCAACAGTCTAATAAATTCTATATCTATATATATATATATATTCTATATTCTATATCTATATAGAGTCAGTATTTTGACATTTTTATTACTTCAAGGCCTGTCATAAATGCTTTGTAGATTTACTGAGCTCAGAAACAGTTATTTTCCAGAGTGGTTTGCAGTATGGTCCAGAGATGGTATTATCACAGCCAATTGGCCTCGAGACTGGGTTGAAGCTGAAGCCATGCCTCTGGGCTCCTCTCCTCTGACTCCAGTTTCAATCCAGTCTGGCCAAAGAGGGGTTGTAAATTCTTGACTCCTGATCTGATTAAACTTTTCTGGACCATCCTCAACTCAACTTGCTTCCTTCTCATAAGGACACCCTTTCTTGACTTCCCAGTAAGTCCCTGCTTAAAGCCTCGGCTGACATTCGCCCTTCCCGTGCAAGCCAAAGAGATGAAGCTAGGAGGCACAGGACCTTGGTGAGAACTTTCTCTAGAGCAGAGAGGTTGAGGGCTCTGCAGGGCAGGATCAGTCCCTCCCCCTCCAGGTCCACGTCACCGTTAGGGGGCTCTTCCAGGCAGGATTCTCCCCCTAGATCACCAGATTCCTTGAGGGAGTGCAGTGGGGGGGGGGTTGCCCATTCCCCTCCCCTTTCCATGGAGGATTTTGACCAGGTAGCCTGGGTTTCTATCCCTAGAGACTCAGCTGGGAGGTAGAGATCTGTCCAGGCCAACCCTGGCACCTACTCCCAGCCATAGTCAGGTGCCTGGGGCATCCAGCTGGAACTCCTTGGATATGGAGGACCTGCCTGTGGGTCCAGTGAACCTCACTGAAAGAGCCATTGCATCTGGTGTGGCTGCAAGCATGCAGCGCCAGGGTCCTCGCTCTGCCTCTCAGGCCAAGGTCACGGACCCCAGCAGGTCATTGACACCCTCCAGGGCTTAGGGTTCTCGATTAATTTCGAGAAGAGTACTCTCTCCCCATCCACCTGAATCCTACACCTGAGGGCGGTAATTGATTCCTGGTTGGGTCGAGTGTTTCTTTCTCCGGACCGTAGGTCTAGCTTGTTGAAGTTAATTAACCAGATCCGGAAGGATCGTTGTGTTCCCATAGCCCTTCTTTCCAGCTTGCTGGGAAAGTTCATCTCATGCATTGAAGTGGTCCCATGGGCGCGATTACATGCGAGGACGCTCCAATGGAGGCTGCTGCCATATCAGAGGGCCGATTCCAGCAACTCGACAGTCAAGGTATCAGTGACACTGCAGGTGCTGATGTCTCTCAAGTGGTGGATGTCCCCAGCTTTGCTCAAGGGCTGCGAATTCAGGGAACAAGAGCGGCTCATACTGACAATGGACGCCAACCTGTTCGGTTGGGGGGGGGGCGACCCTAGGCTCCCAGCTGGCACAGGGCCGGTGGTCAAAGAATGACCTTCCACACAACATAAATTGGCTGGAGCTTCGTGCAGTCTACCTTGCCCTACGATGGTTCCAAACCTCAGTAGAAGGTCATCACGTCCTCGTCTTAACAGACAACATTGCAGCAAAGGTACACATCAATCAACAGGGGGGCACACAATCCAGGGTGTTGCACACCGAGGCGATGTTGTTGGGATACTAGGTGGAGAAACACCTGCACTCCATCTGAGCGGAACACATCACTGGTGTCGACAACCATCAGGCAGACTGGCTGAGCCGGGAGACGGTAGACAATGGAGAGTGGAGTCTGTCCAAGGAGCTCTTCCAGAGGATCTGCCAGAGGTTCGGGAGACCAGTGGTGGACCTGTTCGCCACTCCGTCCAATGCTCAGCTGCCAGCTCAGGGAACGGAGGGGGTCAATGCCCTTCGCTCCAAGTGGCCGGTCGGGCTGCTGTACGCTTCCCCCCCACCTCTCCTTCCCGACGTCATCCAGAAGGTAGTCAGAGAGCAGGCCAAAGTAATCCTAGCGCCCTCCTACTGGCCCAGGAGGGCTTGGTTCATGGACCTGCTGAGCCTGTTGGCAGGGAGACCATGGAGGATTCCCTGGGGGAGATTGCTACAGGGGAAGTTGGTCCATCCAGATCCACAGTGGCTCCAACTGGCTGTGTGGAGATTGAGCAGGAGTGCCTGAGAGGCGCCTCCTGTCCCAAAAAATTATCAGAACCATCAAGGCCTCCCGCAGACAGTCAACCAACAGGATTTACGATTTCACTTGGGAGATGTTTGTCTCCTGGTGCCAGACCGCCCACGTGACCCCCTCCAGGGCCACGGTCCCTCAAGTCCTGAATTTCCTCCAGGAGTGTCTGGACAAGGGCCTGTCCCTAGCCACGGTTAGAAGACAGTTGGCGGCACTGGCCACAGTGCTACCTGGGGAGAGGCACCTTGTTTGTCCTTAGTTAAGAGGTTCCTCAAGGGGATGGCCCACCTTCATCCACCAACAGTCCACAGGTTTCCTACATGGCACCTTCCCACGGTGCTACAGGCCCTTATGGCCAAGCCTTTTGAACCACTCCGGACGGTTAGTCAGAAGCTCCTCACTTGTAAGGTTGTGTTCCTGGTGGCTCTCACCTCGGCTAGGCAAGTCTCGGAGCTGGGAGCTCTCTCCTCTGGGGAGGATCTATGCACGTTTCACAATAATAAGGTAGTACTCCGCCTGGACCCAGCTTTTCTGCCAAAGGTAAACACGGTCTTCCACCAGGTGCAGGATGTGGTTCTTCCGGACTTCTGCCCAGACCTGACCAGGGAGCGGGAGCACAGTTGGCACCGTTTAGATGTAAGAAGGGCCTTACGGATTTACCTAAGGTGGATGGTGAAGTTTCGTAGGTCTGAGGCTTTGTTTGTGTCATTCCAACCCTCGTCGCTAGGGAAGAGGGTCTCCCCATCCACCATTAGCCGGTGGCTCCGTCTGGCCTTGCCTACGAGGTTCAGAACTTGCCGGTTCTGGCCGGCATCACGACCCACTCCACTAGGAGTGTGGCCACCTTGGCAGCCTGGGTCTCCCAGGCCCCTATAGAAGACATCTGCAGGGCAGCAACATGGGCATCCCCGTCGCTCTTCATCCAGCACTACAGGCTAGATGCCTTCGCATCTTCCGATGCGGCATTTTGCCGCAGGGTCCTGCAACAGGTCCTGTCGGATCAGTGAGGGCCCACCCTTTGGACGAAACTTGGGTATGTCCCATCTCTGGACCATCCTGCAAACCCAGTCTGGAAAATGACAGTTGGTCTTACCTGAACTGTTATTTTAAGAGGTGTTTGCTGGATGGGCCAGTTCCACCCTAAGTTAGATAGACTTGGGGGTGGAGGTGTCTCCTTTGTGACTTGTTTTCAGGATCTTGGGAGCGCATACTGCATTGAAACGAGTCAGAGGAGAGGAGCCCAGAGGCATGGCTTCAACTTCAGCCCAGTCTCGAAGCCAATTGGCTGTGATAATACCATCTCTGGCCCATCCTGCAAATACCTCTTAAAATAACAGTTCAGGTAAGACCAACTGTCATTCTGCTCCTTTACCCTCATTTGTTTTGCAATTGTTATTTATGAAAGCTTAAATGCAGATGTGGGAAGTGGCAAATAATGCAGCTGCTATATTGTGGTTTGCCAAACTTCTGCTTCCACCCATAGCATTATTGTCAAAGTTTTGCCTCTAGTTACGGTCAAGCAAGGCCTGTTTTTTCAGATATTGTATAAAAAGAAACACCCTTGGATCTGAAAAACAATATGTGGGTTGTTTTTGTTTTTTTGGCTATGGGTTCACATATAAGAATGCAACACAAGTTCAGATGAGGGATATTTTAGTGTTGAGTAAGTAACCATAAGATTCTTGGCTTTGTGCCTTCTTTTTCTATCCCTCCTGTACCTCCTGTTCTTCTCTCTCTCTTTGTGTTTCTTTTCTTTTCTTCCTGGCATTCTGGCAAATAGTGGCTTATACTAAACCTTCAAACTTAAGTAATATTATAGAGGTTCCATCAGAAACAGCATATATGTGTTAAATGCTGGAAAAAAGTAATTATTGCATTCATGGCTGTGGAGGTTTCCTTAAAGCATTGGCTGTAACGACTGTAGCTGCATTCCTGGAACCACGAATTTGAAATGTAAATCTAAACAAATAGAAGATGTACTTCCCTGTGATGACTGGGAATGATTGGCCAATCTTGTAGTGAACATTTGTTAGCAGCTATCAAGTAAAGCAGGCGGAATCTCTTTTGGGCACACAAACGCCCCTTGCCTACATCTTCCATTTACATTTGTTCTTTTTCTCTAGTGTTTGGCTTCCTCTAGGCCTACCATCTGTAGTTGATCAGACTACATCATCTCCAGATGTAAGGCTGCTTCTTTTGACTGCCATCTGGGATCATGTTGCTAGTATGTGTGGCCACTTTGTGCTGCAGAAAGCTCACATTTAGCAACACTGCCTGGAACTGAACCCACTCTGTCTTGGGAGGAGTTGATGGGAGAAAAATTGTTCACACAAACACCCACACCCCCTTCCCTTTATTTTCCTTCGGCTGTGCTGCTGTCTCAGGCAGCCAGCTATGCAGTCCTGATGTCATTGCAGTGTGCTGCAGTTGAACGTGTAATGCATCAAATCTCTGCAGAATGCACTGATTGGCTGCAGCACATAGTGCCGTATGTATCAGTATGCTGTGGTCTTTTGCACACACAGATTCCCAGACGGATTCTTCTCTGCAATAAAGTATAATTTCAAGAAGTGGGGTGCGTGCTGGCTTTGTAATGGCCCACTGAAGAAAAGATCCAGATTTAGCTGTTGGTTAGGGGTAGTCTTCTCTTACCAGAGGAGTCAAACTGTTATGATTGACATTGTCTTCCTGTTGTGGTTGTGAGGAAGGCAGCTGGATTTGGGGAAATCCTGTGACTCATATCTCTCGTTTATTTCAGCTTTGTGGCTGCTATGGGAATGAGGAATAGCTGTAATGTTTTGGTGCCTGTTGTTAGCATTCCCTACAGTTTTCAAAAGTTGAATCGAAAGCAAGCATTGGGTCTGTAGCAAAGGAAACAAGCACACTCAAACAAATGCAACAAATGTTCGGTTGCCAAGGTGGCCTCTATCTGTGTTTTCCCTGTTGACTGCTGATTACTTTAAACAATCCACGTAACTATTTGCTAGAATCCCTTTCCATGAGGGACCCTGTTCAATGTGTTTCTGGCCAATCTGGAGTATTCAGGGATTCAGGAATAGTCAATGCCAGAATCTATTGGTATATGAACTGGATAAAGATTGCAGTTATGTCTATCTCCTTTCCAGCACAATAGGCTAGGATAGGAGTCCATGGGTGGGACCAGGCTGCAGCATGCCAGAAACTGGTCCACGTAAACAAGTGAAGCCCATCCATGGGATGCGAAACCACACCCACTTCAGTCTGTGGAAAAACCTTTCTGTATGGAATCGGTCCCTAGTGCCCCAAAGATTGGAGACCGCTGGAGATGGGATGATAATAAATAAGAACAGAGAAATAAATTGAAGATTACATAGGATATGTCCTCTGAAAACCGACTGAAATAATTTGGGATATTTATTCTGGAGAAAATCAGACTAAAAGGGGGGCCAAATATCAATGTTCATAACCTAAAGGATACATAGAGAAGATAGTAATGTGTTCTGACCCCACCTTCTCCATCCAGGAACAAAAGCCAAAACAGACGTACAAAAGAATGTTTTAATCAGTCCAGACTCTTGTTGGCTGCAAGCCCAAAATAAACAAAGAGATAAGCTCTCTGGCAGCAATTAAACAAGCTTCTCATAGCAAACCATTTATCCAAGTTGGTTTCTCTGAATCATGAACGTGAACGAGAACATTGACTCCTGCCACCAGGGCGTGGCACAAACAGTCTCTTTTATACTCAGGAGAAGATCTTAATCAGCATCAGCTAAGCACAATCATCTCCTACAATTACGCAGTTGTTCCTTCCGTCGAGTAGCCCTTCACCTGCATGCATCCTGAAACAACTCCCAAACTCCTGAACATTCCCTTTGATCCAATGCTCTGCCGCCACCTGGTGGCCAACCAGTTTCTGCTCGGAGTCGACACCCTGTCCAGGGTCCTCCACCTCCTCCAAGGCCAACTCATAAGACCCCTCGCTGTCGGAGCCCTCGCTGTCGGAGTCTGGCGGCAGCTCCAGACAGTAATGTATCTCAAAAAGATGTTTTTCAACTGTGGCTGTCAGAAATATCTTTTCCTCTGATATCAGAATGGTTCCTTCTGTCTTCAGAAACATAGTCTTTGAAAATGGATGTTCCATCAGAATTCAGGAGCCAGAATATTATGACAGCTTCCTCTAGTGAGGAGTTTAAGATTTGGTCCATTGATCGTGATAATCCCCTTTTTTTCTATACTGTTTTGTGTTATGGTTATTTTTGATAGTGCTGCATTTGATTGTTTTACATCTGGGTTTACAATGATTGGAATCATATGGTACTCATAGCTAGTTGCATTTGGAGTGGCTAATGAGGCTCATAAATAAAGATATAAATAATTTCATCGTAGCAGAAAATAGAACCAGAATAATGGTTATATGTTAAGATTTTGTTTAAATAAAAAAGGAGAACTTTCTGATGGTAAAAGATATAAAATAATGTAGTTCTTGTCTATTTTTGACATTTTTAGGAGAAGGCTGGATAGCTGCTTTTCAAGAATGGTTTAATTGGTTTTTTTGCACCATGTACCTTCTAGCAGCACAGTTTTATGATTCTGACATCCTTTCCAAATGAAGGCATTTGTTGTATTTGTCTGAAACAAAGATTGCCCTTTTTTTCTCACGAAGTAGTTCCCTGTGAAACAGGAAGAAGAGTATCTTACAGTTCCAGATAGTGGAAAGTGCAAATAATAAAAGCAGATTCTATAGTTGAAACAGGGAGGGGGGGGAATCATAGTCCTCACTGTAAGGAAGATTCAGTCTGAAAGATCAAGATCCTTGCAAAGACTTATGAAGAATCTTTGAGTTGACTGATTTTGACATATGTAACATTTGTCAACACACAAAATAAATAAATGGACAAGCTTTCCAGTACAAATAGCTAACCCTTACAGATGAAGGAGAAGA
Organism: Thamnophis elegans; assembly: GCF_009769535.1. Classification (NCBI taxonomy): domain Eukaryota; kingdom Metazoa; phylum Chordata; class Lepidosauria; order Squamata; family Natricidae; genus Thamnophis; species Thamnophis elegans. Next base: position 52,273,436 of record NC_045545.1, read on the forward strand.
TAATAATGAGGCTGACTGAACAAGGCTAGAAGTCCTCAGCATAGTTACTTGGGAGTAAGAACTATGAAATTCAGTGAGATTTACTATCAGTTAAGGATGGAGAGGTTTCTTTCTCCCTAGCCAAAACAAAAGTCTTGTATCAAGATTTTATTTTCTTGTGGCAAGGAAGAGGAAAAAACTCAGTTCAACATTTCAGTTATTTTTTCCCATATTTTCATCCAGTTATGCAAACTTAGCTGGAATAAACAGATTCATCTCAGCGTACTTGCTTGGAATAAAAATGACTGACCTCAGTAGAATTTACTACAGAGAAAACATTCATGGTTTTATGCTTACTAAGCCTAAACCTCCCTCATACTTACTTTTCGTGTGTGTGTGTGTGTGTGTGTGTGTGTGTAAGAGAGAGAGAGAGAGAGAGACAGAGACAAAGAGATCACTAATAATAACACAACTCAGTTGAGATTTGAATTGCTGGATTTCTGGCACTTATTAGCCATTATAGCAGCAGTGGTCAATCTTTTTTACGTCAAGGTGAAATGCGGTATATAGACTATACAGCAGGGGTGGGTTTCAACCAGTTTGCGGCAGTCCCCGCAAACCGGTTGGTCGGCGAACCCGGAAGTAAGTAACTTCTGGGAACGGCGAAGGGCCCACCCGCCCGCCCGCGCTCCTTACCCGGTTTTGACGAGTTCTGCACTTCCACGCATGCGCAGGACGCATACAGCGCCTGCGCGATCCTCCAGGAGCAGCTGGAGCATCGCACAGACGCTAGTACGCATGCGTGCACTGCGCGCATGCATGAGGACGCCGCCGGCCCCGTTCTAACCGAACCGGTTGGAACGGGGCGAGAAACCCACCCCTGCTATACAGTAAAGACTATGTGGCCAATTTCCCTAAGTTTTTGGCTTTGTAGGTGTAGGCAAACTGCAAACTAGTTGTCAAATAGACACCACAGAGATATGTCCAAAGGTAGAACATTGGAAAATTTAATGAATTTCCAATCCCTCATATGATCCAAATGGTTTTTGAGAGGAAATTCCTTTCACTTAGCTGAAATTTGAGCAGCAAAGGATGACCAAATCTGGATTATTTTATTAGCATATAGTAAATTCAAATAAGAAGCAGCTGAACCACATCTTTTTCTTACTTTTGATGGTAAATGATAAATGGCTTTAAGTTTTTTGTTTTTCCTAAACACACAATTCAGAGATGATCCTGCTGGGTATGGAAATGGTCTCAAGAACACATCAATATGCTTTAGAATTACTCATTTAAATAGTGAAAAGAGGAGGATTGGAGAAGATTCAAATCCTATGTGACTTACTACAAATCAGTACTCTACTTTCTGTTCTACTAATCAAGAAGTTATATGATGACCTGCAGCAAATTTTAATATATTTATTTGATTTATAGCCCACTGTTATTTTGTGTGATTTAAGGTGCCACGTGTAATGCTTCCTCCTCTTATTTTCTCCGCACCTTTTATCTTGTGAGCTGAGAGCCAATGACTGGGCCTAATGGCATCCAACAGGAAGTCAGCAAAAAGGATTGTAAATCATTCTCCCATGACCATAGGATTCTGCAACTGATCATAAATGTGAGCCAGTTGCCAAGTGCTCTAATTGTGATCATGTGACCACAAGGTGGTGAATACAGATTGTAAGTCAGTTTTTCCAAGGCCACCAAAACTTTAAATTATCATTAAATATGTGGATAATATTTAATGCACATACGTCAAGGACTTTTTGTATCTTACCAAGCCACTTCAAAATATTTCTTTCATACAATCACTCACTTTTTAAAAATCAACCCATGTTAATTCAGCACCCATTCATTCTTTGTTTTGTTTTTTTTATAACATGCACTAAAGGACCCTATTTCCAGGAATTCACTAACTTCTGTTTTTTCTACCTACCGGTAGTGACCACATCCATGTAAGAAGTTGCAAAAGTGCACACTTTTACATACACATTTTAATTTCACTTCACTTCACTTTCATTCATATTCATTCAACAGACCACTTAATTTCTTCTATCTTTCTAACGACATTTGCATGTCTTAAAATTTGTCCTTCTCATTTGCTGACTTTAATAAGCAGTCAGCCAAGGTATACGAAGTCATTTACTTGCTACTGTTTTTTTTGTCATTTATGTAAACATTGTAATTCCACTTTCCGTCTTAAACAAAGCCACCTTAGTCTTTGATGCATTAATTTTCAGTATGAGACTTCTTACATTGTATCATCTATCTAATGTTCACTGGAAATCACCTCACTGCTTAATCAACAATATGCTGAACATGATCCGCGTTTAAAATTACATATACACTTAGGTCTCCAACCAACACACTTCTGATGGCACCGCAATCGTTCCTCTCCATTTATCCATAAATAAAGTAATTAACCAAGTATGCATAAACTGAGAGTGTTCACTAAATGTTTGGTTTTATACATGCTTTACTTCCCTCATGTCACTTTTACTAAATGCAGCAACCAAATCTCTACTCCGTATTTGCGTCAAACATGTCAAAACTCAAGATTGTTCGCTTTATTATACACTGTCTCTAAATCAACTAAAGTTCCTTTCTAACATCCAGACATGCCTCAATGGTTACTGAACCAGATAAACCAAATATAATTGAAGCTCCACCTCCTTCATGGGTTTCCTTGATTAAGGCTTTTTCGTAAGGTGTTTTGGCAAGATAAAAAGGTGTTGTCTATATTATCAGCCTTATTTGTAGCTATGCTACAAATTTAGCAGCATTTCATGTTAACACTAAGAGCAGTACCAATTGGTCTTGGCACATTTGCCAAGAAATTCAAGGAAAGGCCAATTTAACCACAAGTGTGCCTGCACTATTTCATAAAATACTGTTACTATTTTATGAACCACTATTTACAACCACCATACTAGATTGCTCTTCCTTCCAATGAGGATACACGCTACATGCAGGAAAAGAAACACACTCAAGATGCATTTAATTACAAGTAACCATTTAAAAGTGAATAAATCAATCACCACCACCAAGAAAGAAAGAAAGAAAGAAAGAAAGAAAGAAAGAAAGAAAGAAAGAAAGAAAGAAAGAAAGAAAGAAAAAGAAAGAAAGAAATTGAGTGCCCCACGGAGATATAATTATTAAAACACAACATAGAAGCAGAACTGGGAAATTAAAAGGACAGTAAATAGAGTGACTTTGTTTTCCTTCCTGAAATAGTTATCAATTGGCCTAAACTGGGGGTTCTCCCTTCCTATGAGATAAAGATGGTTAACTGGACACTCTGTGGTAACTTCCCTAGCTGCAATATACTTATTCCAGGGGGATTCATTCAGGAATCTACTTTATTACTGCTTAAATGCCAGGCAAAAAATATCTTCTGTAGCCCCAAGCTATGTAAGGTTATATAATAGTTTCATAGGTGAATCATTTGCTCTTTCAAAAGAAATGTTTTTAGATTATACTTAAAAATAAAACTTCTCAAACCAATACCTAAAGCTTTTCAACTAAAAGCAGGAACATAAAGCATTTTCAGTCAGACTGAGGTAGCCTATATTAATAGCAGAGGAATGTTTCATTAAAAATCAAAGATAAAACCTACCTGAAGGATAATACTAGAAATTACCAAGTAAAATACCTGTTTCGAAGTAAATAACAGGAAACACAATATACTCAGAGCTGCCTAAATTAACATTTTCTTCTTTAGATTATTGGCTTTTAACACATTCACCCTGAGTGTTGCTTCTCTGTACATTTTCATGATTGTTGAGAATTACCTCTCTCTCCCTGTTTTGGACTGATCTTCCAGGACTACCATAAACACAGCTCTCTAAGGATTCTAATTTAGTTCCCATCCCAGGCAGCATTCTTCTTATAAGTATTGCTTCTTAGTCTTCTGTGTATGTCTTTTTCTCTTGCCCTCCCTTTAATTAGCTGTCTTATTGCATGGAACAGTTTGCAGATATATATGGAAAAAAGCCTGCACTTCCCCAGGAGCAGGCCTTGCTGGGAAGGGGAACTAACAGCAAGCCAGCTGGGTTTTTCCAGAAGACAATCCTTATCCCCACCCCTAATTTGCACCTGCTCTTTGTAATTCTGTTTACCCCCTGTACAAAATTCAGATGATAAATCTTTTTCTGAGCAGACCTGGCCTTGAAGAAAGAGAGATTGCAAATTGAAGCTCCTGTTTCAGTCTAGATAATCTCCAAAATTTGGTTTGGTTAACCAAAGCAGCCTTCATTGTGTTGGAATCTGGAGAGAAAAGCTCTGGGATTTCAGAATGATAAATCTGGGACTAAGGTTTTTTTTTTTAAATGCCTGCATTTTTGTTTATTATATCCTGGGGAAATCTCAGGTAGGCATTAGGAATTCTATTTATATCATACACAGCAGTGATTCTCCTGTATGTGTGATGATCACCTTTAAGTCCATAAATAATGCAGCAAATCCCATCAGAGAATTTGGTTTTTTACAGCAAGCTATAAAAGCTTGCAAGTTTTTAATTAAAAGGCCTTGGTGCTAGTTTTTATTTATTTATTTATTTATTTATTTATTTATTTATTTATTTATTTATTTATTTATGTACGTACGTACGTACGTACGTTATAGGCTTGCCCATCTCACCTAGAGGTGACTTTAGGCAGCTTACAATCAATAAAACACCCATGTAAAACATTAAAATAATAAATAGCCACATTAAAATTGTTTTAACATTGACAAAGACAGAAAAAAGTGAGCAAAATGCACATGGGGAGGAGGTGGGGTCTATCTTAGTTTAGTTGTCAAAATTCCCAATATATTGGCTGATTTTTAAAAGGTGGTCTGCTTCTTTTCATTAAATTATAGGCAAGATGAATCAGAGGATCACACAATACAGTTCCCATCTAATGCTTTACATGTCAGGGTTGCATGAATAGCAATTACAGTATCAGGCTTCCACTTCATATGTCCTCTGAAATATATATACTAGTAGAGTCCTCTTACTTGAATATACAGATTTTCTCTTTTTTTTCTTGAATAATTATTATAGTGCCTTTCTATAAAGAAAATTTAAGTGTGAAACCACCTTAAGGCTGTTCCAGGAATGTTGATTCCCAGACCACTTTATGCCTAATTTTTTTCTCTAAGATCTCCAGCAGACATAAAATCTGTAGAACAAAGAGAAGCATGGGAGTAGATAAAGAACCGTTTTGTACATCTATATAATTTTGGAGCTAGACGTGGTATGGCAGAAGCATACATTGCATGGAATATAGGGGGTTTGAGTTCTTTACTTATTCATGAAGGTTCAGTAGTGATTCAGGAAAAGCAGCAGGTTATTGTCTCTCCCAGTGGGATTTTGACTGGTGAACTCATTAACAATAAAATAATGCTTCCAAGGGTAATTGGACATTGATTATTCCAAGAAAGGAAAACATTTCAAGTTTATCAAAGCTATTGCCAAGGAAACATTTGATCGTGCAAGCATTTCAGAGAAAGTGCTGTGGAACTGCATTTTCCCAAGCCGTGTTTTCTCCTGTAAACAAACAACTCAGAAGGAGTACAAAGGCTGTGTGTCATTTTGTTTTCAGTCCAAAATACTTTTGCCATTATCAAATGTGTGGTTATTTTTATCCAAAATACAGATAATTATATAAATGGCTTATCTGGGCATGTCCACATGAGAATTCTTTTTAAAAAATAAGCTCTTTTAAGTATGATGAGTATTAGGAATTGAAGATGAATTCAGCTTTAGATACAGATATTATATGGTAGCTCTAGTTTTATAATTGTTCTTATAGCCCCTTCTTACTCAGATTACTTCCCCATCCCTCCCTCAAAGCTTTTAATGTCATTGATCAGTTTATACTATATCATAGGAGGCTTTAAAGCAATGAAACTTCTTCCGGTACAGCTGCTTCCTAAAACACTCACAGTCATGGCTGGCTTATACCTTTTAAGCAAGAGGAAAAGATAGAGTCTCTTTTTTTTTAGCCATAAGAAATCCAGAATAGGCATCAGTTCTCTTGCAGCCAAAAATAACTGTTGTGTTTGTAGGTTGGCAATAGCAATTCCATATGTTTGCCATCTTTCCTACTATTTTGCAGTGGTGTATATTCTTTTCTTGCTGCTGTTTAAGTTCTTGCTGCTGTTCAAAGCAGAATATGGAACAAAGTGTTTTGGAAAGTCTTCCTTACTCTCAAGTAGCATTGCCTTAAGAGGAATTCATTAAGAGTGGTTCACACAACACATAAATGGAATTATGCTGGTTATTCATGTGGATTCAAATAAAAATTCAATGCACTTTGAGGTAATATATAATTTCTATTTGAACACCACTGGTTACATGTAGTTCCTGGCAGTGCAGTATAATAATTTGATGTAAGACTAGATTATTTCTGCTTCTGCCATGAAAAACACTTAGCTAGACAAGGCCAAGACAGAATAAATATTACCATGGTGAATGAAACATATCAGCAATATAACAGTATTTTTTGGAGTGTAAGATGCACCAAGGTTTTGAAGAGGCAAATTTTTTTTAAAAAGGTTTTGCACCCCGCAGACCTCCCCAAAACGGTCCGTTTTTCGCAAAAACTGGCCTGTTTTTTTTTTCAAAAAAAAGGGGGTCATGAATAGCCTTTAGGAGGCTTGTAGAGTGCTCCTGGGGGTGGGGGCGCGAAAAACGGGCTGTTTTAGGGAGGTTTGCAGAGTGCAAAAACCTTTTTCCCCTTTCTGAAAGCTCTTTAACTGATTGATTAATCAAGTGCTGTGCCAGCAGAAACAAAGTCTTAGGTGCTGCAGATTGGCAGCTATTTCCTTCTCCAGATCATGGATAATACCTGGAAACATCTACCTTATACTCAGAAAAATATAGTATATATTAATAAATTATATACACCCTTTGAGTTTTATTTAGTGTAACTATTGCTGTATTTTTCTAAAGCAATGTATGGTATTATAGAGATATTTAATTTTTGTTGCTTGGCTGCAAGAGCCAAGGTGGCGCAGTGGTTAAATGCAGCACTGCAGGCTACTGCTAGATCAGCAGGTCAGCGGTTCAAATCTCACCGGCTCAGGGTTGACTCAGCCTTCCATCCTTCCGAGGTGGGTAAAATGAGGACCCAGATTGTTGGGGGCAATATGCTGACTCTCTGTAAACCGCTTAGAGAGGCCTGAAAGGCCTATGAAGCGGTATATAAGTCTACTGCTATTGCAATTTTTAAAACATTCCAAAAGAATGGACTAGATTCCATTTCTGTAAAAGGATATAATGTGTACTGGTTCAGAAATCTACAACAATGTGCATTCTAAACATATTGCCAAGACATGTCCCCAAACATCTGCCCTGTGGGTGTGTTTTGACTGCATATTCCAGGATTCCCACTATGCAAGGCCACAAGTGAAAGAGAGATCCTGCTTTTTGGAGGGAGAGGAATTCCTGGTAGTCCATAATTATGTCATTACAGAAATGGCTGAATCGTCCATTTCCATAATGACATCATTCATTTGAAAGGCTTCCCCAATTGGAAGAGATGTTCATATGGCCCTGTGGGGTCTTTTACCAGGAATTTTACTGACAATAACCCAACTGCTGAGCTTGCTGCTGTCTGCTGAATGATCTGTGGTGGCCCAACTTACAAAAGAAGGAAATGTCTGGAAGTTCCATTTCTGTATTTTAAAGGGATATAAGATGTATATCTATGTCATTCCGTCCATCTCCAAATACTCACATACTATATTTCTTTTATAAATATTATATGTATTGTATTGTATGTCTATTTGTGTTTCATATGACGTAACAGAATATAGCACTAATGCATAAATATCACAAAAACAGTATATAAAATGTATATAAAAATACAAAATAACAGAACAGTTAATTATTTAAAAATACATAGGATAGGATAGGATAGGATAGAATGGAGTAGAATAGAATAGAATAACAGAGTTGGAAGGGACCTTGAAGGTCTTCTAGTCCAACACCCTGCTTAGGCAAGAAATCAGGGGTGAAATGCTACCAGTTTGAACCGGTTTGCCCGAACTGGTAGTAAAAAAAATGCTACCACTTTGGGCAAAGTAGTAGATTAGAAATCACGCAGCACAGCCAATTGTTGCACAGCTGATCGTCAGGTAGCATTTTTTTTTACTACCGGTTCACCCGAACTGGTAGCTCCGACGATCAGCTGTGTAACAATCTGGTTGGTTCAAATCCTGTTGAGCACTGTCCAGGTTTTCCTTGAGAGATCAAAGCCAGAGGGGCATTGTCCTGGATTAGACACTAAATTAAAAAGATCTGGGTTAGAAATTACCTACTCCTGACACCAGGCTCTCTCAAAGTCAAAATCTTCTCTAATTGCTGACCAGGTTTCCATGGCAGGTTCCAAGATTTTAGTCTGAATACTTGATCATGACAATGCCTGTGTAATAATACTATTTAATAACAATAAGTAATAATCAGTTTATCTCACTTTTTTCCACTCTCTTAAGGCGTGGAAATATATAGATGTGGGGCAGGGAAATTAAATAGTAACGGTAGCCATTCAGAAGGCATCAATTTAATAGTAACTGATATTAGCCTTATAGTGTGATTAAGTTTGGTATCCACTGCTTTTGTGGGAGCTCTGTTTAACCATACAGGGCTGCAATACTCACCTGTCGAATATACCAAATATATGTTGCCTGGGGTGCAATGTAGACTAGCTTCCCCATGTTGTAACCCCAGGCAACAAGACTTTGTCATGGCTAAACTATATACATATTCTGGCTACTAGACCTCCCAAGGATCTCCCAGCAAGAAGCAGTAGGCTGAATAGTGAAAATAAAAACAATGTCTCTTCTTTTCTTTTTTTCTAAGAGCTGAACACAGAACTATTTATTATTTAAGAAGTTTGCCCTGGTTCCCCCGCAATACACTTAACTGAATGGTGGTGAATATTTAAAATGGATTTGGTAGTAAAAGCTAGGAAAAAGCAACAAGGCCTATGTTATCTTTTTATTTTTGTAGACGGTGCATTGGTGACTGTAATCAGGATGCACTTGTCTGCTCTGAGGGTTGCAAAATATGCTCTTTTGCCATATTTAAATCCATCAGCGGGTGTTTTTGCAGGCCTGTATTTATTGGCTCATAAATAAGTGGCTCATTGCTGAAGCTAAAGGAGAGTGTTTTATCACAGCTTTGTTGCAGGGGCTGTTTGGACCATAGTTAATACTCGGACATCAGGATTTTGTGTGAATCAAACTGGAAAGAGGCTGAAGACAGGAATTCTTATGAAGTTGGGAGAGAGGAAAAGCTCAGGTTTTAAAGCAAAGGCAAACTGGGATCAGTTTCCTGTTCTAGTAGATAAACTACAATTCAGGGATGTCAAACTCAATTTCGTTGAGCACTGCATCAGGGTTGTGTTTGACCTCGGGGGTGGGGGGCAGAGGGCCCATGGCCAGGGTGGACATGACCAGCATGAAGTCACTTGTGCTGTGTGTGTGGTGGCCCGAGCACTCTGCCAGTGAAAATGGGCTCCTGAGCTCCGTTTTTGGCTGGGGTGGTCGCCTGCAACCCTCTGCCAGTGAAAACAGAGCTCAGGAGGGCCGCACATGGCCCTTGTGAGCTCCATTTTCACTGGCAGAGGCCCTGCAGGCTGGTCCTTCGCTGTTTCCAGGGTGGCCCTGCAGGCCAGATCTAAGCACCCAGCAGGCCGGATCCCTGCCTTGAGTTTGACACCCTTGCTCCAATTGTATCTTTGTGTATTTATTTATTGCAATAATTTTAATGTGGTCTTCAATCAGATAGGTTTCTGAATAGGCATTACCTATTCTTGAGGTTACTACTAAAAGATATAATACTCAAGGAAACAATTACGGTGAAAAGAGAAGGAAAAATGTTGAGGTAGCCTCTTGGAACAGTTTCTATGGTATAATAACTGAAGGAGGCCCAATGCCAACCTGTTTTTTAGAAGAATCCCAGAGTAGGCCTTCCCTTCTCTTGCTGCTACAGCCAGATGGAAATAATTCTTTTTTCCCCCAAGGAATTGAGGAAGCAAACTCCACAGGGAGAAAACTGTTGCTAGCAAGAATTGTTGTAAGGGTTAAAAGACAGTTTCAGTCCTACTCCACCCACCTATGCAACACATTACATTTTCCATCCACTTTCCTTTGGAGAGCAAATTGCCATGTAGATTTTGCTAAAGGCTTGGATAAATAGGCAATGCTTGCCAGAATCTTTCCATGACACCAATGCTGCTTTTAGACAGTTCTGGTAGCCAGTTCTCAAATGTATGCCCATCGTAGAACGAGCCATAAATAATCTGTGTAACCAAAGTCAAATAGGTAAGTTGTAAAAGTCAAAATAGCCATTGTTATTTTAATCAAAGAAATAGGTTTGCATGGTAAAATATAGTTGTTTGGCTTTTCCTGAAGTTATGTTTCTTTGTTTTAAAGTTACAGAATTCTTCTAAAATGTAAAAGCTTCACTGCTGTCTGATTTCCCTATTTGCCCTTTTCTTCTTCCTGGTTATTTTCTGTCCTCTATAGTGTTGCACAGATGAGTAATCCTGATACCCATGTGGTTGTTAATAATTTCAGGGCAGAACATGTGGCTACGTTTGGAAGGGCAGTATGTTTCCTTGGCTCGCTACCTTTGTGTGGTTGGAAAGCACTTTATGACAGACCAGCATTCCTCTGTCCTGCTGCTTCCACCAGATGTGCTGGGACTACTACTCTCCAACTCCTCCTTTAGTGTGGCATGGCCAGTGGCCATCTAGCTTGGAATGCAGCCCCTGCACATCTGGCAGGCACCAAGCTGTGAGAGACACAGACACTTTAAAACAGACATGACTGCAATTAAACTATGATGTCCTAGTCGGCAGCTGAATTATTTCTTTCTTGTATCTATTCTACAGGTGTATGTAGTATAATGCTGAAAGGAGGAGGATTAATATTTTGGAATCTCTTCAAAGACACTGCACCAGCAATTTTATCCACTCACTCTGGAGTTTTACTCTGGAGAGAAATAAGATTTTGCCAAATGGTTTGACTTTAGCTTTCTTGTTAAATGGACTGTGAAGAATACCTGAATTGTAGTACTTTCTCCCATTCCTGATCTTTGTGTATTTTCTGTCAGTCTTTTTAAACTCTGTCATTCATGAACCACTTTTTGACATGATCCTGTGTTATATGGCGTTGCTTCCTTGGTGACATGGATGGAAGTGATCCATTAACATTCTAGGAGACAAATACAAGAAATTTGTTAGACTCGAATGGTAGTGGTATCAGTTTGCAGGATGTTATATTATGGGAATTAATATTCTATTTCCAGATATTTGTGTGATATCATTTTCATATTATGAAATAAGAAATACTATTCAGTATTATTAACTTTGCAGATTTCATGTATGTGAGATATTTAATTGACCATCACCATGTTTTAATTAGGAACTAAGAATAGCCAAAGGCAGGAATGGACCTTCTGGGACCCTAAGCCACATGCAAACCTTGCCTTTATTTGCTATGTCCCTCAATAAAATTTCAAATGCTCTCTGTAAGTGGTTGATTCAGGCCCGAGGCAAGTACGATCTTTCTTTCTGCCAGCAGCTCACTGAGCTTGCAGTGAGAAGAAAGAAGGAAGGCATCTGCTGACCTACTTTTTGCTTTGGTTCTGTTAATTGCTGATATGTAGCTTCTGACAACTTAGTCAAAGAGGAGATAGCTGAAGAAGAGCACCCAATAAGATATTGGCTTAAGAGTCCTATTGATTGTTCATCCAGGGTTGCTACCAGAAGATTCAGATCTTAACACCTCATACAATTCAGTCTTGCTGATTGCTTTAGAAAGCATGTTTGCACCAGACCTGTTTAGAATGTCAGACTAAATCATAGGCGAGGCTGTGGTTAAAGTAGGAGACCTCTAGCCAAACAGTTATAACAACCAGCTCTTGCCAGAATGCAAGCACCTCCTTTGAAAACATCTTTTATTTTTCGTTTGAGGAGGCATGCTTGAGAAATAAACCCACTAAAGGTGGGGCCAAGGGTGTGGCGCTAAACTGCCAGGTATGGGTTTTTATCCATGTGTTTGCATGGGCAAAATGGGTGGAGTTCACACTATTTGCCTCCTTGGCCTCTGCTGAATGTAACCCTACATGTATGTCAAGGTTTGTCTGTTTGTTGAGTTCAAAGACTCTTTGACTTGCTTCAGCTTTTTTCCCAGCACTATAATTATTAGGTTTCTTCATTCTGTTCTGAGCAATTTGTGTTCTGTCTTTGAGTGGTTGTTTAATTGGGGAGCTAGGAGAGAGGAAGGACAGTACTGTTAGTCTAATTTGGAGGTGACAGAAATAGTGGATACTTCTCTCTGTTGTTCTGGAACAAGAATAAAAGCCAGATCTCTTGAAAGGTGATTTCTGTAGAAAGCTTGGGAAAGTTCACTTCCCACACTGTATTCAATCTCTTTATTTACAAGGCATCAGATTTAAGAAGGCTGGAGTAAACAGTACTAGGTTAAATAAAGTAATAGCCTATTTGAAAAACTGAAGCAAAAAATTACACAGACCCTGATCAATTTGATTTTTTCATTTAATTTCCACTTTAAAAACAGCTCTGGAGGCTCCAAATTTTATTGGAGCAGCTGTGCTAGATCAAATGGATTTTATTTCCCCCATTATATTTTCTTAACTTAACTACATGCATTCTATATTATTTGCCCTTTGGGAAAATACAAGTGTCAGTCAGATGAATAACATTTTATGCAGGGGTAATTTGAACTGAATAAAAAGATGGGAAATGCAACTTAGTTAGATGTGAGAGTAAGTTAATTTTCCCTTTCTTTACCAGTCGTCATAAAACAGGGCCTTCAGCACAGCTATTTTTAATTGAAAGAATCTGAATTCACTGGTAAACTCTGTATCTTGTATACCTTAGTGATTAGATTAAGGCTGTTTCATATATTCCTAAAAGGGTTTGTACTATATTCTAATTTCTGTAATGCATGAGATCAAGAATTTAATGACCATTTTTCCCCAACCTGATACCTGTCAGAGTAGTTGGAAGTATAACTCCCAAAATGCTTGGAGAATATCAAAATTTAAAAGCTAGCTTCTCTGGCCAGGAACAACAGCAGCCATAAGCAATTTAAACTTGATTAGAGAAAAAACCTCCCACAATCTGTTTTTCAATATTTTTTACTCATGTCTTAGCTTGCTGTTACGGTAATAGGAGATTGAGTTTGGTTGCTTTCACATAAATTCTGTTTTCTAAAATTGCTATCATTCTTTATCCATTCAGTTTTTAGGGAGAATACAGGTAATACCCTCTGACACAAATTTTGGGGATGGTTTGTATTGTTTTATTTTGTAAACTGAAAATGTTGTATATGTATATACAGTGACTCCTCTTTCACTGTTCCTACTCCTGTTGCTAACTCTGTTGTTTCCGTACTTTGGAGAAGTAATTTGTGCAGTGTGATGCTTTAAACATATAGAAGTAGAATTTTAAATTGCACAGACTGGACAAGTAGAGTTCTTTTCTGCAAGTGTTTGTTCTCCAGTGTGATGGAACAGTGAGGAGAAAATAGATGGTACTGGGCCACTGTGTACTGTATGGTCTTATTGTTCCCATTGAATTCTAATTACCTAATTTTAATGACCAGAGTTTGTGACTTTATTCAAACTTTTTTCAGTGTTGGTTTCAATGTTTATAGTTTAGCCTGACTTTAAGTTTGTTTTTGCCTCACCATTCCTGACAGAAACTGGAATTCCAACACAACTGGTAGGCCAAATTTTAGCTATTCTTAATATAAAGATTTAATTGCAGGTTTCTTTTCCTTTTTTCCTTTTTATTATTATTTGAAAATTATCCTACATTTATGATAACTGATTTCTATCAGATCCTTTATTTTCCACTTTTGAAGAAAACTGATACTGATTAATCAAGTTCATGATTAAAATAGTCAAGTTCATGATTATTTTTATTAAAAGCAAGAAAATAGTTTGTAGTTCTTTGTCTTCATTCTTAAACAGTTCACTGTTTAATCTGTTACAGCAATGCAGTATTTTCAGCATTTACAACTATGTTACACTGGAAAGTTATAATCTTCATTAACTCCTTAGTTTGTTTTATTTTCCATTCTTTTTAAATGTTATTTTCTTTAATATTTAATAGAATTACAAAAAAGGCAAGAAAGTAAATTGAATCTAAAATCAGGAAATTTCTAATTAACTTCAGGAATATTTTTATATTACTACAACCACCGCTACTACAATACTATTTGGGGAAAGCACTGATATATGGAGCTCTTGTTTTAATTTTGCTTTGATGTAATATTAGAAGAGGAGCATCTCTGTGCGGGAGACACAGAGTCCCGAATGCATCCCTAAAATCAATGGATGGCATCTGATTTTATTTCCATTTATTTCCGTTCATTTTAGGGCAGAGTTGGGGAAACTATTGCTAATTTTTGGCAATTGTGTGTCAAACGTAGTGATATATTCAGGTGAGAATTCGGAGCCACATATTTAAAAAATGGAATTGGGAACCACAGATGTCTATCTGTTTCTTTTTTTAATATTGAACTGTATCTTTCAAGTGCCCACTTTTTTCATTAATTGATAAAAGTAAGGGGAAGTGAAATCAGCTGTGCGGTTGTTTTCCTGTAGCAACCCCCCCCCCCCCAAAATCAGTTTGAAGAGTTGTTCTTAGAATTAAGATTCACTCAGTCTATTATAGCCTACTAGAATCTATTCATGTTGGAATTCTTTCAAGGAGTATTTGGTGGTTGTCTCATCATCTATATTACTACTGTTAGGAGTAATTTTATTACTTTATGTATTTTGTACTATTAATTGACTGAGTGCTTCTGCTCTATTCCCCCCCTGCATTTTATACATGAGTTTTTTAAATTTTTGATTGTATCCTGTAGATGTTTTGAGGTAATAATAATTTGTCCAAAATAACCTATTTTTCAAGTACGCTGCTTGGAGAGTCCAAGCATGGGTTAAACTCAGCCAGTCTGCCCAGGACTGAATTGAAACTTTAGCCAGGCCTTGACTTGCCAGATTTTCAATTCAGTCAAAGCCCAGTGGACGCGTTTTAGTTTCTGTCAGTTCTGGACAGACTGCTTGAACTCTCTAATTTAATTTCTGAAGTTCCTTTAGTGTTTTTTCCCCATTTTTTTCTTCCACAGACAGCAGGAGCAATGAGCAGTACCTTTTAAAAATTCCCTTGTATAACTTTTTTACTCTTCTCTCTTCTTCTCTGGCTCCCACGGTGTCCCAGGCTCGCTTGGGCGCTGCGGAGGTCACAGGCGACTGCCGGTTGCAGCGTGGGGTCGGAGTGCTGATGCCCACGTGATCACGCTGGTTTCCTTGCCTGCGCGATCCCTTTGTTTCCGGCAGGGCTCTTCATTGCCGCTGTCTGTGCTCGCTGGGGAGCTGGCTGCTGGCTCGGAGTCTCGGCAGGCTTATTTCTTGCTTCCGGTGGCCATTTTGGATCATATTTTTGGTGCAGCCGCCATTTTGTTTTTCACTTTTTCCTGCGTTTCTTGCCTGCCGGTGCCATTTTACTGCCCTGCTCACAGCAGATCGCTGCAGCAGACCACTTGTGTGGACCTCCGATGGGGTCTTTGTTGGGATTGCCTCCCTGCGGTTTGAGACTTCCCTTGGCCTCAGTGGTCAGACTCATGATTAGAGGATCTGCGCTGGTGCTGGGAGTGAGTGACTTGCACCAGATCTACTTAAGGCACTACCCCAGTGGTAGTGACAGGAGGTTGTACACAGTGAATGCTAGTCTAGAAGACCTGCTGAAGTGGATGAGCATCCCAGTGGATGAGCCAGTGGCTGCGCTCACTTCTTCCTCAGTGCTTCCTCCCGATCTCCTGAAGGGCCTCAAAGCAGAGGACAAGAGAGCAGAGAAGGCCTGCCATAAAGCTCATCAGGTGGCCACTTGGGTGATTAAGACGTCCGCCTCTGCTTCTTTCCTCTCCAGGCTAAGACAGTTGTCCACTCCTCTGGCTAAGACAGTTGCTCACTAAGCTTCCGGCCGGAGATAGCAGACTTAGGCAGGATGTCAACAAAATTGTTGCGGCCACTAATACACGGCGGACGCCACCTTGAATGCCGCAAAGTTCGCTTCTAGGGCCTTAGCTTCCAACGTTACCACCCATTGCCTTTTATGGCTTAGACATTGGAACGTTGACATGAGGTCTAAGTGGAAGCTCACTTCCGCCACGTTCAAAGGGGGTAAGCTTTTTGGGGAGGTGTTAGATCCAGTCCTCATAGAGAATAAGGACAAAAAGAAGGTTATGCCCTCAGTCACCAAAAAATCTCATCGCAAGGGATCCAATTTTTATAGGAAGCAGTCCTTTCAGGCTTCGGACCAGCCCTCCACATTGGGTACCTACTAGAGGCCCTACCCCCATAATGCTGACAGGTCTCAGGACTATCAGTCCTTTCGTGACAGAGGCCGCCAGCAGAGCTTCTCCAAGCGGCCCTTCCGTGTGGGGGTCTGGCTCCAGAACTTTCTGCCGTTATAAGTGACCATCAACAGAGGGCTCCCATTGCCGGGCATCTCCAACTGTTCCATGCTCAATGGGAGCACACCATGTCAGACCAGTGGGTCCTCCAAACCATCCGCATAGGTCTGACACTGGAATTCATCTCGCCCCGCCTTGTCACTTCATCAGGTGTCCCACCCCCTCCTGTCCTGTAAAAAAGGCTCTCATGGAACAGGAGATCCTCCACTTCAGGGAGATCAGGGCAATAGAACCAGTTCCACCCGGTCACGAGGGGACAGGGTTTTATTCCATTCTATTCCTTATCCCAAAGAATTTGGGGTGGGGTGGTGGGGCATATTAGATTTTTAAAAAAGCTAAACCACCACATAGCATACAAAAAATTCAAGATGCAGTCCCTATAATCCATCCTGGGCTGTATCAGGCCAGGGGACCTATTAACGTCCATAGATCTGAAGGAGGCTTATCTACACATTCCCATCCGCAAGGCCCACCCCAGGTTTCTGAGGTTCTTTTATGCAGGCCAGCGCTTCCAGTACAGGGCTCTGCCATTTGGCCTGTAATCGGCCCCAAGAACTTTCACAAAGATCCTTGCAGTGGTAGCGGCCTCCCTCAGATTGCGCCCAGTGCGCCTCCAATGCTACTGGACGACATTCTCATCCAGTCATCATCCCGCCAGCAAGCGACGCTAGACTTGTATTACACTATGGCAACCCTTCGAGACCACGGGTTCTCTGTCAACCTAGAAAAGAGTAATCTGTAATCGACCACCAGGTTACAGCACCTTGGCGCCATCATAGACACTGTTGCATGTCAGGTCTCCCTGTCTCCCGACCGAATGACGAGCCTCAGGTCCCTTGTGCACCAAGTTCACCAGTCACGACTCATTCCGATCGTACAGCTGTCCCAACTGTTGGCCAAAATGATATCCTGTCTGTCCATTGTACCTTGGGCCAGACTTCACTCTCGTCGGCTTCAGTGGCACCTCTTGCCACACCAGAGGGCAAAACAATTCTTCAGCACTGATTCCAGTTCCCCCTCGAGTACATCAGTCCTTCGCTTGGTGGATGACGAAGGGCTCCTTCTTCATTGAGCCAGACCATCTTATCATCATGATGGACGCCAGCCTGTTCGACTGGGGGGGCTCACCTTCACAACCAAATAGCACAAGACAGGTGGTTAGCGTCTGAACTCACACACAACATCAACTGGCTGGAGTTGAGGGCGGCGAGGCTGGCTCTGCCTCACTTTCAGAGCGACATCCAGGGTCACCATGTGATGATCCTCACAGACAATGTGGCAGCAAAAGCACACATAAACCGCCGGGGGGGGCACTTGATCCAGTGGCGGAGGCCGAGTTCCTGGGAAGGTGGGTGGAAAGACATATGTGCCGAGCACATATCCAGAGTGAACACTATCCAGGCGGATTGGCTAAGCAGGGCCACGGTCGATCACTGAGAGTGGCAACCTGAACTCGGACCTGTTCCATCGTCTGTCACAGAGGTTCGGCCAACCGGTAGTTGATCTGTTCGCTGTCCCGGAGAACACCCAAGGTTCTTCACAAGGTTTTACCACCCGCAGGCGGAAGGGGTCTATGCCCTCCATTGCCCCTTCTACCCAGAGTGATTCGGAAGATCCTGGAGAAGGGAGCAGAAGTTCTACTCGTGGCTCCTATCTGGCCCAGGAGGACCTGGTTCACCGATCTTGTGAGTCTATCCATCAATCCACCTTGGCGAATTCCTCCGCACGAAGTCTCTCAGCCAGGGAGCTCTACAACATCCAGAGCCCCAGTGGCTACAACTAGCCTTTTGGCACTTGAAAAAGACCTCCTGAGCAGGGGCAGTCTTTCCATCAAAGTCATACACACCATTCAGGCATCCAGAAGACCTGCTACGACCAGAATTTACAAATCCACCTGGAGATCTTTTGAAAGATGGTCGTCCATAGGTTCCCATGATGGGAACTCAAGGTAGTGTTACAGGCCCTGATATCCCCACCCCTTGAGCCTCTGCGTTCCGTCAGCCTGGAACATCTGACCTTTAAGACAGCTTTCTTAATTGCCATCATGTCTATGCAATGAATCTCGGAGTTGGCAGCTCTGTCAGTTAGGGAGGACTTATATCTGATTCACCCTGACAGAGTGGTTCTTCATCTGGATCCAACTTTTATTCCCAAGATCAATTCCTGGTTTCACAGTGCCCAGGACTTCCGCTGGACTTTTATCCGCATCCCAGGCACCCGAGGGAAAGGAGATGGCAGATGCTTGATGCCCGCCGCACTTTTTGCAAGTACATCAAGCGCACAGCTGTTTTTCGGTGTTCTGAATCACTTTTCGTCTCTTTTCAGCCTGCTTCCCAAGGCCGTAAAGTCTCTTCATCTCTTCATCTACCATTGGTCGTTGGCTGCGGGCATTCATCTCCCTCGTTTACGTCTTGCAATCCAGACCGGTGCCACGCCATATCACCACACATTCTACACGGAGTGCAGGTACCACCGCGGCCTGGGCAGCCCAGGCCCCAATAGAGATTTGCAGAGTTGCTACTTGGATTTCCTTATCTCCTTTCGTTCGGAACTATAAATTGGACAAGTTTGCTTCTGTGGAGGGGGCTTTTGGAAGGTGAGTCCTACAGGGGATCCATAACAGTAGAGAAACCCTGGACTCTTCAACTTCCTGCCCTAGTGACATTTAGCTTGGATATATCCCATGCTTAGACTCTCCAAGCAGTGTACTGGAAAATGACCATTGGCTTACCCGAAGGGTCGTTTTCAGTACGCTGCAAGGAGAGTCCAACCTCACTCTGGGGTCTTTCTCCGCTTTCGAAGACTATTTGGACCTGTTGTTTATGGATCGTCTTGGACTTCTTATCAACGCGCACAGTTCCACGCTTTTATTGACAATCTGGCAAATCAAAGCAACACCAGAGGTGTGGCTAAAGTTTCAATTCAGTCCTGGGCAGATTGGCTGAATTTAACCCATGCTTGGATTCTCCTCGCAGCATACTGAAAACGACCCTTCAGGTAAGCCAATGGTCAATTTGCAGGGCACCCTGTAGTTTCCTCTCTATTTAATTTCCAAACTGATCACAAGAGCTGTCCACAGAGCAAAACCAAGTTCAGAATGAACAAAGATGTAGAATATCCCGATTTCTTAAATCCTGTCAGGTCCTCCATAAAGGCTGTGTTCCATTCTTTGGAAAGGATTTAACCAGGCTGATTCTAAAACCAGAGTGCACCAAAATGGATTCCTTGCCAGGGGATTTGGCTCTTCTACTTGTCTGTTTTGCTAGTAGTTGTAATTGTATGACAACTCGTATTAATTGTACAAAAGGGACCACTTTTTAAAAATACTTCATGCAATCTTAGGCTTTTAGACTCACATTACCTAGTGATGGAGAGGTGTGGAGGATGAAATGATAGCATAAATGAGGCTAATTTACAATGAATAGTAAGGTCTCAGTATGTGTTTATATCTCCATTTCCTGCTCTTCTTTAATGCACGCACACACATACAGGCACACACATACAGACACACACACACACACACACACACACACACATACACTCATTCAAGAAACTCAAATGCTTTCTTAGAATGTAAAACATCAGAACTGTTGTATTGTATATATAATGGAGGGTTCCCTATTTCAGAGAATGTATGGACTTAAAAAAAAGACAAGGATTGAGTTCATATATTATTCCAAGCTATAAGGTTGAGTGGAAATTAGTATGCATTGGAAACTACAACCCAAGCAGTGGTTATAAAAATCATGCCTAAGTCTGATACATGAATTTATAGACAAATGTTCCTTCAGAAGGAGAAAGAGGGAAGTGGTTTTTGTATGGAGAAATGGATTTGTCTTGGGTAATAGATTTGAGTATGAAACCTTCTTCAGCATCCAGTCCATTTCCTCTTTTCTTCAGCCCATGTTACATCTGCCTGGTGGATATTATGAGCAATCTTGACCTACAGCTGGCATTAGGTCTTGATGGAATGGAAATAATTGCTCAGTTGGTTTTGGTTTACAAAATTAACTTCTCCACCCTGCTTCGTACACTCACTGGCAGTGTCATTTCCCCACTGTCCCCAGTTTCACTTGCAGCAGCACTTAAGACTGAGGCTTCAGATGATTTGTTGCAGATGCTTGAAGAAGCATACCAATGCCTTAGATGGAAACGTTTCCCCTAACAACCTTCCTAGAGGCTCCCCAGCTCTCTTATTCCCCCCCTTCTGTTTAATGTAGAGTGTACAGTGGTGTCTTAAAAACCTTGAGACAGAGACATTAGAAACACTTCTGA
The DNA here is from genome assembly GCF_009769535.1 of Thamnophis elegans. NCBI lineage: Eukaryota > Metazoa > Chordata > Lepidosauria > Squamata > Natricidae > Thamnophis > Thamnophis elegans. Next base: position 52,294,196 of record NC_045545.1, read on the forward strand.
GTCACAGACAACAATAATCTAAGTTGTTTCTCTACACCTGAATAAAATGGCCTGTGTGCATTAGTTCTGACAGGATTCTCTGTATTTAAGCAAGTTTGGCTCCATTTTTGTAATTGCAGAATGCTTCGTGACCATGGAAAAATGGTTGGAGGTAGATTGTTTTCCCCTTAATGCCATATAATTTTAACTTGATACATGGAGAGCAGAATATAGATTTGCTTTTATCCCTCTAGAAAACAGAATGCAAATGTGCATTCTGTTCTGATACCTGATGGATTCTCTTCAAGGGAATTTTTGTTATTATTTTTTAAAGGATTAAATTGAGGTACAGTTTTTTTTAAAATTGGAGAATAAATTTCATACATACGTGTCACAAGTTTATTCCCTTATTCCTTTTTATGTCTATGGATTTCTTAAGAAGCTTTTAACAATTTTAGTTCTAGAAACTTTTGCTTTTTTTTGGTCTTAAACTTGAATCCATTGCTTTTATAAAAATCCTGTTATAGATGGTTGGCTAGTTGCTATGTTTAAAAATGTGGTCTAGATAGTTTGTGATCTTCATCTGATTCATTCTGACAATTCAAATGATAGACAAATTGGAACATATCTATATTTCAGCATAAATTGGGCAGTTCTGTTCTCATCAGAGATAGTTTTACTTGCACGATGTGTCTTTTGCGCTTTGTCCTTACAAATGTTGTGTATGGTTTTGGAAGTATCAGTGACAATGATATTTGTTTGTTTATTTGATTATATCCTTCATTGTTTTTAGAAGTAAGGTGATGAACATATCCAACACACCTTCCTCCCCCCCTGTAAAACACTATGGAGCAGTATATAAGTCTTAAGTGCTATTTCTATTTCTATATAACTAGTGGTTAATGCACCAGGCTAGAAATTGGGAGAGCATGAGTTCAAGTCCCTGCTTAGCCATGAAAGGTGACCATGGGTCAATCACTCTCGCTCAGCCCAACTCATGTTACAAGATACCTTTCTTTGAACACATTATGCAAAGTCCTAGTTTTCGGGAGAAGACTCTAATGCTGGAAAAAATAGAAGGAAAAAGAAGAGGACACGCAGAAGTAGGGTGGATGGACTTGGTTATAATGGCAATGAGTGCAGTATTAGAAGAACTACGTTAGGGACAATTTACTATAGACAAAATCCTATGTGGTCATCAAGATTCAACCCTAACTTGATGGCACATAAGGGATCATTTGTATGCGTCATCAGAGTATATTGTGTCATCTTCAATCTTGTCCATTTCATGAAATGAAAACCTATGGCTTTACATTTATGTATTTTAGCTTCAGGCCTTAAATATTGAGCAAATACCAATCTTATACAGTAATGTGCACAATTGTTCATTGGTACAAGCCACAGTGAATAGGTATTCTGGTTTGTATAGTTATTCACGTCTGCCTGAGGACTTATTTCCATGCCAATAGGCCATCATGAGAATAGTAATTCAGGGATTAGGTAAAGGTTCCCCTCACACATATATGCTAGTTGTTCCAGACTCTAGGGGGCGGTGCTCATCTCCGTTTCAAAGTAGAAGAACTAGCGCTGTCCGAAGAGGTCTCCGTGGTCATGTGGCCGGCAAGACTAAATGCTGAATGCACACCTGTTACCTTCCCCCCCCAAAGGTGGTCCCTATTTTTCTACTTGTATTTTTACATGCTTTCAAACTGCTAGGTTGGCAGAAGCTGGGACAAGTAACGGGAACTCACTCCATTACATGGCACTAGGGATTCGAACCGCTGAACTACTGACCTTTCGATTGACAAGCTTAGCATCTTAGCCACTGAGCAACCAAGGCCCTTTAATTCAGGGATTAGTAACTCACAAATTCAGGCTCCCAACTCTGAAAGGTTTACTGGGGAAACGTGGTCTGCTGGTGGAGATTCTGTCAAGATAAATCATATGAAACATTCCACCATTGCTTTTCCTACTTTCCCATCACCAGTAAACATTCTTAAAAAGAGCGAATGTTGCCTTTAAGTATGCTTCCTATGGTAACAGCTCATGCTTCCCATTACCGCCTCTCAAGTTGCAGCTCGTCAGAAGAGCTTATGGCTGGCAGGGAGGTGTGTAGGAGTCAGTGCCATGTGGGAGGCTGGAGATTTTAATTTGATCTGTTTCCTAGCTGCCTTTGTTCCTCCCTCTTTCAGCATTTACTGTAGAAAGTAGTAGAGAGTGGTGACAGGTCTCAGATGCTGGGTATAAAAGAAAATGAAAAGACCAGTTGGTGTGCCTTCACATCAAAGCAGGTTGGGGAAAACTTACACAAGGCTTGCCGTTTCTCAAGCTTAAATAGGAAGAAGGATTTTCTGTAGCTTGTGGAAAATTGATCCAGAGAATCCAGATGGTTTTCCAGTATGCTGCTTGGAGATCACACCAGGCAGGTGGTCAGCGCCCGAACTGACACACAGCATCAACTGGCTGGAGTTGAGGGCAGCGAGGCTGGTTCTGTGTCATTTTCAGAGCATCATTCAGGGTCACCATGTGATGATCCTCACAGACAATGTGACAGCAAAAGCACACATAAATCACCACGGGGGCACTCGATCCAAATCTCTGATGGTGGAGGCTGGGTTTCTGGAGGTAGGCGGAAAGACATCTGTGCTCAATTCAGGCGGAGCACATATCCAGAGTGAACAACATCCAGGCGGACTGGCTGACTAGGGACACGATCGACCATTCAGAGTGGCACCTGCACCCAGAACTATTCCACCTTCTGTCTCAGAGGTTTGGCCAGCCGATAGTTGACCTGTTTGCCACCTCAGAGAACGCCTACCTCCCAAGGTTCTTCATGAGGTTTTACCACCCGTAGGCAGAAGGGGTCAATGCCTTACATCACCCCTGGCCATCGGGATTCCTAAATGTCTTCCCTCCACTGCCTCTCCTGCCCAGAATGATCCGGAAGATCCTGGAAGGGAGAGCAGAAGTTCTACTCATGGCTTCCTTCTGGCCGCAGAGGACCTGGTTCGCCGATATGGTGAGTCTGTCCATCAACCCTCCTTGGCGGATTCCCCCGCAGGAGGTCTCTCAGCCAGGGAGCTCTACAACACCCAGAGCCCCAGTGGCTACAACTAGCCATATGGCACTTGAGAGGGAACTCCTGGGCAGGGGCAGTCTCTCTGTCAAAGTCATACACACCATTCAGGCTTCCAGAAGACCTGCTATGACTAGAATTTACAACTCCATCTGGAGATCCTTTGAGAGGTGGTGCGCCACACACGACATCACACCGACTGCTGCTACGGTCCCCCAGATTCTGGATTATTTACAGGATGGATTTGACCAAGGCCTGGCACCTAACACCCTCAGGCATCAGGTGGCTGCTCTATCCACAATCCTTGCACCTGACAGTCACTCATCACTTGGACGACACCCCGTCATCGGTAGCTTTCTGCAGGGTGCCACCAATCTGAGACCTCCGGTCATCCATCGGTAGCCATCATGGGAACTTGAGATGATTTTATATCTGCACCCTTTGAGCCTCTATGTTCCACCAGCTTAAAACATCTCACCTTTAAGACAGTTTTCTTAATTGTCATCACGTCTGCTCGACGGATCTTGGAGTTGCAGCTCTATCGGTGAGAGAAGATTTGTGTCGGATTCATCCTGATAGAGTGGTCCTCCGTCTGGACCCGATATTATTACACTCTTACAATCCAGACGGGTGCCTCATCATATTATTGCACATTCCATGAGTGCATCTACCACAGCGGCCTGAGCAACCCATGCGCCAATAGAAGAGATTTGCAAGGCAGCTACTTGGATTTCCTTATCTCCATTTGTTTGGAACTATAAATTGAACAAATTTGCTTCTGCAGAGAGGGCCTTTGGGAGGCGAGTCCTACAGGGGATCCATAATAGCGGAGAGTGACCCTGGACTTGTCTGCTTCTCGACCTAGTGACATTTAGCTTGCATATGTCCCATTGCTTGGACTCTCCAAGCAGCATACTGGAAAATGACCATTGGCTTACCTGAAGGGTTGTTTTCAGTACACTGCGAGGAGAGTCCAACCCCACCCTGGGGTCTTGCTCTGCTATCACAGTTTTTTTTGGATCTGTTGGGTTTTTTAGATTAGTTTGGGCTTCTTCTCAACACGTACTGTTCCACGCCTTCATTGAAAATCTGCCAAGTCAAGGCAACAGCAGAGTATGGCTAAAGTTTCAATTCTGCCCTGGGCAGATTGGCTGTGTTTAAACCATTGCTTGGACTCTCCTCGCAGCGTACTGAAATTGACCCTTCAGGTAAGCCAATGGTCATCCTTTCCCAACTTGATGTCTTCCAGATACATTGGATCTAAGCTACTACATATTATCTCTAGCCAGCGTGTATAATGGACACTGAAGTCCATCACATTTGTTAGGTCACAACTATAGAGTGTTCCAACTGCTTCCCTTGGTTGGCAGGACCCAAAGTTTTATATGCTCTATGAACCATTTCTATATGAAGGTCTATATTTACTGATGCTGTGCTATACTGAGCATCAGCATAATGTTGATCACTCTTATTAGGAGGGATTCAAAGTACTTTTTGATATACAGGCTTAGATTTCTAGCTATAGAAACCGGTTTCTTACTAATTAACGATCAAAGCTCAAATACATTGGTATGAATAAAGAAGAGAAGGGCAAAGTCCTTTTATTATCAGTTGCTAAATTGCAACACCTGCTTTCTTGAGCTTACAAAGCCTCTGATTCAAAATTTGCTTTTGTATGAACTCATTAAGTGACCGAAGCCAAGGCTACCTCTTACAGTCAATTTTTCCCACTGTTGTATTTTAACACTGAAATTCAGCCATGTGGTGGAGCATATACTTTGCTCCCTGCACTGTATGTACATATTTGCTAATTCCTACAGCCTGGTGTTGCTTGGTACCATTTTGACTGCAAATGCACCGAGAAGAAAGGTTAGAAAACCTTGCCCATATTTACTGCTATAATAAAAAATGTACCTTCTGATAGCACTTAAAAAATAGACAATCCAGTCTTCTCTCCCATGTAACAAGTTATTTGAAGTGGAACAGTGCTCAAATGGACATCCTTACAGGGTTGTTGTGAGAGAGGAGGAGTTAACAATTATTCTCATCGTGGTTAACAAGAGGCTTCCTCGAAATGCAATCAGAAGAGATTAGAGCTGACAGCTGCAACATAACCGGAGGGTGTCAGGTTTGAAAAGCCAAGTTAGAATAGTTTTTTTCTGTTTCTCTGCTGGAGTGTGAAACACACTCAATGGTTGCTATGCTTCCCAAAGCAACAGCAGACAAGTCAAGAAAAAGAAAAACCTTTAGGTGACTTTCCTAGGCACTCAAAACAAATACTGGAAGAATGAACAGAGATACAAGGCACATACTACAAAGCCACCAAGATTGTTGCCTAAGCATTGCAGAATCCTGATTTTAGCTGGACTTCCAGGACTGAAACTCAGGTACAACATTTTTCCTTGTAATTTGCAGATAGTTCACTCCAAACAAGTTTACCTACCACATCATTTTATATCTTGGGTATTCCATTTACTTGTAGCCTTGCAGATGTCAGAATTGCAGCAGGTGTATCTCAAGTAAAAAGTAAAAATTCTGAAAACAAGGCTCATCACTGCAGGAGATAAATTTTAGGAGAAATGTCAGTTGACTTGGCTTGCCGGTCTAAAATTGTCCTATGGACTCAGAGAACCATTTTCTTCAGAAGCCAGGAGCAATATTGGTTGTAATTTCATACATCAGAAGCACCCTTAAGTTGTGTAACTGCCTAATTCCAGATCAATTTCTCAACCATTTGAAAAATACTTTTAATTCTATCTGGCGTTGCATTGCATTCTCTCAACAGAAGCTTTTGTATCGTTTCTCTTTTAACTTTTAATCCCAAATACCCCAGTGTGAATTTGAATCTTCATCATACAAATTACCGTATATGTTCTCCCATGGAGCAGTTGGTAGTTCAATATCCTTATTTCATTTCTCTTTCTCTCCCTCCCTCTCCCTTTCCCTTGTGTGTGTGTGAGAGAGAGGGGGGAGGGAGGGAAGGAGAGAGAGAGAGAGATTTTTAACATTTATACCAGACTCTGTAATGATAAAAATTGGGACTTTAAAATTTCTATTTGGTATTGCTTTAACTTAACTATTCTTAAGGTCAAAAACTGTTTTCTTAATTTTGCTTTGACTGTCCTTTCTCTTACTTGATTGTTCCAGGAAATCTCATCAAATATAGGAAACTGTTCTCTTGGGAATTTCTTTGATGGTTGCTTCAGTCTTTTTTCCTTCTGGTTTTTCCTTTTCTTTAACCAGATGAAACTGGTAGATAATAGAGATAAATGGTACTGTAGATCCTTTTAAGTGGATGGGTAAATATTTAACTCACTTCACTTCCTTGTTCATAATGAAACAGCCCTTAGTAGTAACTTCTAAGACGGTAGCTCTTGATTAGCCTCTGTTCTGTATATCTGAGCTTTAACTTTCATTAACCTCTTTTGATGAGATGTAAGCAATGCAGAGCTTTGATGGCCTTCTCAAATCTTACCTGTGCTAAAATGATTAACTCATTTAGTCAGTAGCATAAAAGCAGTCAAAGCAAGGGTGCTTTCGGTCTTTAAAAAAACAAAACAAACAAAAGCTGTTTGTAGTCTGCTAGAAGGCAAACTTGTATGATTGATGAAAAAAAGTGCAAGAAGTGAATGGCAGGGAATGTGTGACTGAGATCAGATGAACCTACTGACCAAGTATCAGGAAGGTAGCATTTTGCTGCCATCTAGCATTAATCCAGATTTCTATAACCTAACATTAATACCACCTGCTGGCACCATTCTGCTTCAGTAAATTGGTCAGGCTACCACTGCCTTTCTTGAGAGTAGTTCTATATGCAAACCCCAGGGACTTAAGCTGCTCTGTTCTCTTAAATATAATCTTTAGCTCTTTAACTAAGGTTTAATGTTGGGGTAAGAGAACGTATAGGAGAGGTCTACCTTGGACCCATAGACCTCTACTTATGTTTCTGTGTCTTGCTTATTGTAGGTTAGTGTTACTTACTGATATATGTATACACAGACTAAGCATACTGGAACAAGATGTACTTACACTGTGGAGTGACATGTTTCTCTAAGGAGAGATGTCTTTGTTATCTCAAGTCTGTAGGCAGTTGGAGTATGAGAAAAAGAGCTGTTTCTCTATTAAGTGAAAAAAATTGAATTTCAGACTAATCAAACTTTCTTTTTGCTCCAAACTCTCAGGCTCCAAGCTCCCACTCACCTGGGACACTAGTTCCCCTTGCCCCCTACCCCCTCTTTTTGAGGATGCTGAGCTTCCTCTGTGTGCCTCAATTCCCTTTTGTGCTGAGAACCCAATACAGCAGGCTATTATTAAAATGAATTTGCATGGTGATGTGAATAGGAAAAACCATCAGTTTCAGGTTTTCAGAAGGACACTTTCTCATTTGAATTATTGAGGAAAATGGCTTGGGGTTTTAAGAACACAATTAACATCTCTCCTTTCCCTTCACCAAATCTGAAATGTTTGGGGCAGGATGGTCACTAGTTTATGGACTGTTATCAGATTACATACTTTTAATTGCAGTGGTGGCAGGATGGACTTGATGGTTGATGCACAAGGCCATGGAAACAGTTGCCATAAAATTATGTATTACTGGAAGAATAGATTAGGAAAGGATTGCTTGTCCTTCTCCCTCTTTCAATTAACCTTCCAAGATAAATTTCTGTCTAAAGCTAATATGCAGCTTTATAAACTTACTGCTTAGGTCAGGGCTTCACCAGCTTAATAAGCTGTAAGAGGGGAAAAAAACATGCCAAGCAGAAAGTACATTGGATTGTTGAATTCTTCCAGTCTTCCTTATCTATTTTTTTTTAATGTATGCTCTGATTCGTTGAATGCATAGATAAGTATTCCAGCTGCATTTAGAGATGAAGTTTCTGGATCATGAAAAAGAACAGATGGTCTTGATGTTGAGAGTCTGTCCTGAAACAGTAGTGTGGTGAGATCCTCCTACTGGGTATTGTGGAAGACGTTCCCCCCCCCCCCCAAAAAAAAAAAAAGTTTCAGTTAAATGATTTAAAAGTCTAGGTATCCTTTTTAAAGTTAGAAAGCTAGGAAGATTTAATACAGGTGTTTGGCTTATGCAAATAGATTGTCAGTCTTGTGAATTAGTCCAGACAGCAAGCATGCCCAGATAAACTAATTCTATTGTATTGTAAGAACACAACAATAGAATCTTGTAAGTCTGAAAATACAAATCTCCTCCCTTCTTCTTTATAACCCAGTAAATTAGGGAGGATTCCTGCTGAGATGTTTGCCACACCATTTTCTTGCTAGAGGCTCACAGCCTCTGGCTACAATTCTTCCCTCTGTCTCCCAAGGTCATTCTCACATACCATTATACACCTGAAGCATGCTGAATGAAGTGTTAAAGGGTTTCATAAAAGATCCCCCTAAGGTATGTCAGCATCTCTCCATTGCAAGCTGAAAAGACAGCATTAAACTACAGAATGTGGCAATGTAATCCAATGGTAGAGCCCACTTGTTTTGAGCAAGGGAGTTCAAGTAAGGATTTTTATTAAATCTATCTAAAGATCTCAAAATTTAATCTGGAGCATTTTCTGCAAAACAAGTGCTTGTTCTTTCAGCTACATCTCTTTTCCATTGTCAATAGCTCCCACTGTCTGTTAGAGATACCCTATTGCTGAGCATGGACATTCTGTGTTTATTTATCATGGCTAATATTATTCAGTGTATTTGTTCTTCAATTACTGATTGAGTGCTTTTTAAAAATCATTAATGCTAGTAGTTAATTACATAGACTAATTAATGCCTTATGTCAAGTAGTGCTTTGGTTGCTGATAGTGGTTACTTGTAGCTGAGAGTTTGCCTGTAGTGTTAGGTTTTTATCCAATGGGAATTGTAAAATTTCTTGTCAGTGTTGTTTTAAAATAATTAAATGAGTGCCAATTTCATGTCATCATCATTATTCATGTCAATTTTGTTGAGAAGACAAGCTTGGACACTGAGTCTCTGGAGTGAAATAGACATTAAATTAACATGCATTTCACTACTGAAGTGACATTGACAGAGATCTTCAAACCCTAAGGTTTATTATCTTCTGGAGGAATAATGTTTCTGGAGCATCCTTGATACTATTCAGTTTTGGATGATTTTATATTTAAGTTACTAGACTAGTTAACTGGTGAAAATCCTAGGTGCAGACAGAACCAATTATGTCCTTTTTTTTCTTTTGCTTGTTGCGAAGTAACATCCAGTTTTAGCACATCCAAATTGTTGGATGTGCTAAAGCTTCTCCTTTTTGTTCTTCAAATCAAATTGGTGTTTCAGTGGGAGGTGCTTATTGATATAAAACCTTCCTTTAGCTATGACCAAATTCCCCATAGCTTGGGAAAAAGAGAAAGAGAACTGAGTGCTTTTTCCCGTAACAGTAGAATCAACAGTGCTATCTCCACATGGTGTTCTCGTATACAGAAATAACCCCCAGAGGTAGCACTTAACACATCTTTTCTCTCAGCTTTCTCTTTCTCCCCCCAATCCCCTCGGCAGTTTCTTTGGCACTTGACTTCACATAATTCTCTCCCTTTCTCTTTTCCCTGACAAAATAACTTATGCAGAGGTGAGTCAACCTTGCTTGGGACTCAAATATGCCCTGGTGCCTAGTGCTAATTAAAAGGTGCAATGGGAGCCTTGTAATCATCCTGTACAAAACAGCACGATTTGCACAAGGGAGGAAGGTATCATTACCAAAAAGACTTTTTGGAAAGAAAAGAAGAAAATATGTGTATATATGTACCATGTTTCCCCGAAAATAAGATAGGGTCTTATTTTCTTTTGATCCCTGAAATAAGCACTTGGCCTTATTTTCAGGGATGTCTTATTATTTTTGAGGTGCAGGAAGCGATGAGCGTGGTCACTTCATGGCTGCTGCTCCAGTGCAATATTTTTGGGGAGGGCTTATTTTCAGGGGAGGGCTTATTTATCCAGGGAGGTCTTATTTTGGGGAAAATAGGGTATGTATGTATGTATGTATGTATGTATGTATGTATGTATGTATACTATATATGTTGGGAAAGTTTTCATTTAGCAAATTATTTCAAAATATATATACCATTCAATTCATTTTTCAGTGCCTTGATTCTTTTGAAGCCTTCCTTCTGTTTAAGCACATTAACGATCTTATCACATATTTGGAATAAACTAAATTACTAATGTATTTTAAACAGAAAATATCTTTAGATAGATTATTGTACTCCAAAAGCATTTTATTTAAATAAAAAATATGATTTAAATAAAAAAATATGATTTAAATTATCAAGAAAATCTGATTCTTTAAAAAAAAATCAATTTTTATTCCCCCTAGTTGGCACTATGTTAGAATACTTTGGCCTATGGCAACAGTAAAGATGGATCAGAAGAGGGAATTGTTTGCATAATTGTTTGCATACAGTTGAGAGTCAGCTCTAAATGGCAACCATGCATTAATCTTTGATCCCTAAGCTGAGGATTCATGGTACAAATACTGCAGAGTAGCCAGTCTTTTCTCATTCTTGGCTAAGACTGCTGGCGTAAATATGCATCCTGGAATTACAAGAAGTGTAGCTCAAGTATCAGACGGAACTTGAATTGGGTAAGTTGCTCAAGAGACAGATTTTGTTTGTTTATATATTCATATAATAAAAATGATTAGGTATCTTGGAAAGAATTGGAGTCAGCTAAATCAATAATGTATAATTATCATCATTGTAATAAGGATTGACAGCAGAGCTAGGGAATGTTGGAATTTCTATACAGTGCTAAATTATAGTTCTGAGCATTTCTCCCCACTGACTATACTGAAGGGATTCAGCAGCATCTTCTTACCTTAATCTACAGTAAATACATATATATATATGTTCTCTATCCCTGAAAAGAATTGTTATATGTGAACATTTGTAAACACATTTACAATCCCATGGTCTAATTGGTGGGCATATATGTACTTCTTCCTAGACCCGGGGAGAAGCTTCACCAGCATTGTTTAATATCCTTTTAAGGATATATCCTTAATATCCTTCTTTATATTAAGCTTACCATAGCAACAGAAAGCAAAGTATGTGGTTGCAGGTAGGTAAAGAAAACTTGCTTCAACCTAGATCAAGGGAGTCAAACTCAAGTGTTAGCGTTCCAAATATCATCCAAAACTAAATCAGAGTCCAAGGCAAAGTATTCCTCAAAGTTCCAATTTATTAAAGGAGACATATTGGCACATCTGTGGAAACCCGAATCTGAAAGCTTCCCAGGTTTTCCCGCCCAGTTGAAAGTTCATGATCTTGCCCCCACACCCACAAGTCCATCAGATGGTCCAATCTTCCACTGCCACGCTGGCAGTTCCACCCATCCAGTTCCGGTCAGGCTCAGAGGTGTAGAGAACAAAAGATGACCTTGGTTTCTAGAAAGGAATTTTTTATTTTGACAACAACACATTTTACTACTTAATATTCCCCCTCCCAATTCACCACTAATGAAACAGCATAGTAGAAAAGAATATTAGTGTGGCAGGCCAAAGATCCTAAAAGAAACTGACTGCAGGCCTGACATCAAGGCACGTGGGCTGGATCTGAGATGCTTAGATCTGGCCCATGGGGCCACCCTGGAAACAGCAAAGGACCAACCCAGGGAGCCTCTGCCAGCAAAAATGCAACTCAGGAGGGCTGTGTGCGGCCCTCCCAGGCTCCATTTTTGGCCGCGACAGCTTCCTGCAGCAAAAACTGAGCTTGGAGCCCGCAAGCATCCCCCTCTCAAACTTCATTATCACTGGCAGAGGACTGTAGCAAGCTGTCACAGCTGAAAATCGAGTGACATTGAGCTGGTTACACCCATCCCAGCCAGGGCTGCCCCAGCCCCCCAAGGTCAAACACAATCCTGATGCGACCCGCATTGAAATCGAGTTCAACACCCTTGACCTAGATGGTATGAAAGTTCTAGTTTTGGGGAAAAGGAAAGAAGAGGGCATTAAAACAAACTTTGTAGCTATGCATTGATGAGTGACAGGTTTCTCACAGCTGTTAGTATGTCTGGATGTGCCAGACGCCTTAGTGTGAGTTCTTGCAGCCAGATTCAAATGGAGCTTCTGCTGTTCCTCAAGTCCCATTTGTATTTAGCTGTTGCCTTGTCACCAGGCTACTTCTAATTGTTGTGCAATTTTTGTGTGAAAAGCCCTTCCCTCTTGGAATTTTCCAGAGACTTGAATGTAGATTACGTTATTTATGATAGTTGTAGGCAGAAGCGTCTTGCTGCAATTGCATTCAAAACAATATTCACATGCCAGCCGCATTCTTATTTGTTAGCCGCGTGGTATTCTAATTGTTTATAAATCCAGCTCAGGCTCAAAATCAGGAGGCAGCTGCCTGGTATCCCAGGATTATGTCAGATGTCTGTCCTGCATTACTCATATCAATATCATGTCTGATCTAGGAAGCCAGAATTTCCCACAGTACCTCTGCCGTAACACCATTCTGGAGAATGATGGAAAATTGAGATGTTTCCCAACAGTGTCTGGGAACTTTCATGCTGCTTTAAGTGTTGCTTCTTACCTGGCATCCAGGTAAGATTAGAGAGCTGCTGCCACCACCAATAATGTACAGGAATTAGTGTCCCCAAAAAGTCCAATCTACTTTCCACACACTTTTATGTTTGCACCAATCATAGATGATGATGATAGATGATAGATAGATGATAGATAGATAGATAGATAGAAAGAAAGAAAGAAAGAAAGAAAGAAAGAAAGAAAGAAAGAAAGAAAGAAAGAAAGAAAGAAAGAAAGAAAGAACTCTTAGGGAATAATTTCCCGCTTTTGAAATTTGCTGCTTTTAAAATTAAGGTAACTCCTGCAAAAGGGTAGAGACATGAACAGGATTAATAATATTTCATCCTAGATTCTTCTTTGAGACCTTGCATTTTTGCTGAATCTCCTTGTTGAATATGGATACATCAAAGGGGCGGGGGGGGGGAAATCTCATATGGCAGCTTTTGGTAGCAGTTGTGATCAGGAGAAGACCAAACTCTTAGAGCAACCTTCAGGTCGTAGTTCAGTTTCTGCTTCTGCATCTCAATAAGTGGCAGCCAGGTGGCTCAACAGGATGGCTGAGAATAAGTGTTGCATTTCGGAGGCTAGCAGGGGAAGGTAAGGCTGTTGAAGGATCCCATTATTGGCAAGCAAATGTCAAGGGCACTAGACATGACTGCTGGGTAAGCAAAGGAAATTTTCGCTGCAACCCCCCTAGAATAATAATCTGCATCTGATTTTTTTGCTCTTCAGTCTCTGCTGCTTTTGCTTCCTTGAAAAGATCTGTTATAATCACTTCTGTCCTTGAGAAGGAGTGCTTTTTTTCCTGCTTAATTCAGCTAGGGGGTTACATTATTTGGTATGCAGCAGCATTTCAGCATATTGTGATAGACCTGGAAATATCTGACTTAGAGACAGATAAAGACTCTGGCTTTTACCTCCATGGACATCCTGAAATGTGGAATGTCCCTGCCTTCCTTTCAAACTTTAATCACCACTTAATTACTACACCACCAATAAATGTTTTACCTTGAGGACTGGCCATCAGGTTGCTTCTGAGGGAATAGAATTTACTGCCAACATTCATCTTGCTTCTTTCCATTTTCCTTTTCTACTAAAATGAACCAGTTTTGCTTTTTACAATTACCGGTAGTCCTCAATTTACGACAGTTCATTTGGTGACTACTTGAAGTTACAATGGCACTGAAAAAAGTGACTTATGACCATTTTTCACACTTATGATCCCTTGTAGCATCCCGATGGTCACATGATTCTCATTTGGATGCTTGACAACTGGTTCAGATTTATGACTGTTGCAGTTTCTGTGGTTATGTGATTCCCTTTTGCGACCTTCTGATAAGCAAAGTCAATGAGGAATCCAGATTCACTTAACAACCATGTTATTAAATTAACAACTGCAGTGATTCACTTAACAAATGCGGCAAAGAAAATCATAAAATGGGGCAAAACTCACTGAAAAAAATTCTCATTTAGCAATATAAATTCTGGGCTCAATTGTGGTCGTAAGTTGAGGATTACCTCTATATCATTGGTTGAAAACATGGAGTCAAAGATTTTAAAAAGTGACTGGGCTCCATGGTGGCAATTTAGCTTTCTCAAGCCTTAAACAGCTCCAGTTTAAGTTTAAGGCTGCCTTCCTTAAAGGAAAGAGATGAAACAACTGTCATCATTATAAAGCCCCATCTTCACTATTCTTTTGCAAGCCCCTCCTACTGTTGGGAAGATGTTACGCAATGTTATGATGACAAATCAAAAATCAAGACAAATCAGTATTCAGTGCATTCACTTTTCCAGTGGAAGCAAGGCAGTGCATTGTCATGTAAGACTGCCCCTGGCAAAATCAAGGATGTGTACTCTTTCCATGTTAAAATAATTATTTAAAACTACAGACCAATGCAGGCATATCTAAAAAAACTCCCACTGAATATAGTAACTCTTTGGAGTTCAAACAGGGATAAGATTTTATTGTGAGGGGGGAAAAAAGCTCTTTTAAGAAATCTTCTCTGGAAATTGCATAAATAAGAAATAAGGAAGCTGCATGATAGGTTGGATCGTTCTATATACATGTTTGTTTATTTGGACATATCTGTATAGTTTCTCTGGCCCTCCATTCTACCCCAAATAGGTCAGGTGTACATGCTTGACCATGTGCAATTGCTTTGAAGTAATACCTTCAAGACATGAAGAATAACAACTCCCATCATTCCTAACCAGTTTGTCTATCATATTAAATTGAGTAGTCCTATTGTTGCTCCTTATAAATGAGCCAATACATGACTCCTTAATTGTGTATTTTAGATTATGTGTTTTAAATATTTTAATATGATTTACTGTAAAAATAATCCAGCTATATTTAATAATGGAAGCTGCTTTCCTTGCAAATGTTTCTGTTTCCTGATCACTTTGGAGAGCAAGAATGCTTAGCACAATTTTATTTTGCATTCCTGAATTGATGTTAGCATGAATGTAATAGAGAAAGGCTCTCTCTATCATAGAGAATAAAAATGCAATTTGGAATATTGGCATGATCTAATTTCTGTCCAAAGAGATTGTGCCCTTCATAAAATACTCAGTTTAGAAATATAGGGGAGCGGTTAATGATTTCTGAGTCACATTGTGAAAGAAAAGCAGGTAAAATAAGGTTAAATGTCTATTTTGCAGGATGCTAGCCTGCCAGTTTTCTTCTTAGTCCTTTCATATACGTAACATTAACTTGCAAATAAATCCAACATTAGATCTTCCTTCCAAATAAGTGGACACAGGATCAGGTTGCACTGAGACAAATGTGAAAAACCTATTTTTAAAAGGTTTGTGGAAAATTACACTAAACCAAACAATATCATTGAAAAAATAACTGCTGCCTTAGATCCCCCCCCCCCAAAACACACAAATAATCTCCACCCTTCATCCTCTAACTGGTATTTTCTTTTTCCAAATACATGTTATGCCAGTCTCCTAAACTGGGAATTTTTTTCTTTCTCAACTCTGTGCATAATTGCCTAGACTTGGGTCTCATCCATATCATTCATCTCCTGTCATAAACCCAAGATAGTGTCCTTTCTGTTGCTGCTTGCCTTTGGCTGCCTTGCATCTGCTGTTAGAAGGGCTTTCCCTCTTCCACTGAAATCATGATCTCTGCCTGGCGGGACAGAGGTGTAATGCAGCCGTTTATTATTCCAGGCAGGTTTGTCTGCAGCACTGCATCAGCCATCATTTTTCATCAGCTGTTTACTCCCCACTCCTCCTCCTCCTCTTCCCCTTTCTCCTTAAACCTCAGTTGTTCTTATTCTCTTCTAACCCCCCTCCTCTTTCTAACAACCCCACCCCCTTATTTCTCACTTGGTTAGACTCTGAAATTGTAAGGAGAAGAGTGGGTGAGGTGAGTGGGTGAACGTACTAGTTGGGGAGAGGCTTGGCTGCTAGTCTTACTATGGCAATAGGGTTTGGTAAGAATAAGGAAGAATTAGAGTGAAGAAATGGGGAAAATGGAAGAGCACATAGGGAGAAATGTTAATATTGTTGAAATCTGAACCTTACAAAGTTTTTTTGATGCACCTTCTCTTTTCATGTAGCATCATCATCCACTTTGTTTTTCTTTCACCATTTTTTCCATTTGAGTTAAGCCCATAACTTTAATTGTTAAGGCTTCTGCAGCTTTGATTTTGAAGCTTCTCCAGCCTTTGTTTGTGCTTGCTGCAGCCTCCTTTCACCTCAGTCCTGCAGCCATTGCTTCATGTTCATGTACAGTTCATACTCATAGATACATGCCTCCTGTTTACACTTTGCAAAACCATTTGAGTACAGTGCCTTCATTCTTACACTTTGCAAACTGGTCTCCACTGGTCTCCAAATTTCCTGATCTCTCCAAGTAGATCCTTTGAAAATCTTCTTGTCTACCCTGAACGTTGCAAAATTTCTGAAGGATATGATTTCAGCTACACGCTCCATTGCTGCAGACTGACAGCTGCAGTGATTGGTTAGCAGAGAGAGTGCTTTTGGGGGGGAAAGTGTCAAGCATGCTGTAGTTATCTGTTTTTCTAAAAGAAGATTGGTGACTATGGGGAAAGCTGCACATACCAAGCCTTGAAATGCCTTGAAATGTGGGCATCTTGCCAAATATTAACTGACTCCAGAAATCCCTAGTGCAGTTCCTGAGGATATCAAGCAATACCTTTTCCTTCCAAGGGGCTTCTCCAGGCCTACCAAAATCCTGCTCCTCTGTTTTGAGATCTTGCTTCATAATGAGAATGCTGGAATATTATCTGCTGTTGTTTGAAATTGTATGAGGGTGCCTAAGAATTAGAAAGATTGCCCACTTTGGGGCAAGTTTTGCTAGCTATGGTTTTCCAAAGATTCAGGTGAAGTGACTTTGGGCCATCTGCTGTATCTGATGTCTTCAGAAACCAGAGTGCCAGAAACTCAACCTGATGCATTGTGAATATAAAGAATATATATTTTACAATGTGGGATGATAATTCTTTGCCTTTAATGACAGCTTCTTCTCCTCAGAGGATCCAGAACTGTACTAGGTACCTTTAACGCAGAGCTGTCAAACTCCTAGCCCGGGGTCGGGTGCATCATGCACAGGCCACGCCCACGCCCGGTTTAGCAAAGGGGAAAAAAGTCACGATGCATCACATGACGTTGCCGTGACAAGGTGAGTTCGACACCCCTGCTTTAGAGGATTCAAGTTAAAACAGATTTCAGAAGGAGTGACTGCAAGATTGACTTTCCTTTACAGAATAGTCTTTATCTCTTACGGTTTCCCAATTGTTCTTAACCTCCTTTCACTATAATAATTTCTCCTTTATTCCACTTTAGTAAATCCCCAATTACATATTAAAAAGCAACAAACCAAACACAAGGCAGAAGACATATGACAAAAAGTAATACCAATAAACATATAAAATTATACCCTTACGCTAAAATTGCAAGGTCATCATTTCTTTCCTATACATGGATGAGTTGAACTACTGATCCCAGAAGCTAGCAAGCTGTTGCAGAAGAAATCTTGGTGAATTTCCACTGGAAAGAATGTACTGTTAGATAGATTATCATCTCTCCTTTCCTTCCTGCTTTTTAAAGACATGGCTGTTTCAAGACAGTGCCTACCAGCAATTTCAACAAGCACATGAACATCCAGAAGAAGTGATGGGCTCTAAATATTTATGCATTTTTGATGGTAATATAACTATTTACTTGGTGCAATTTAGTTTCTGTGTTGCCTGACTCCACAGTTTTCTAAGATCTATTATTCTTGGGTGTTCCTCATTCCATTGTAATACCTGTTTCCTGTGCTTCAGATAGTTTCTGCCTGATATGTTGAATGAGTGTGCTAACCTTTTAAATGTAAAAAAAAATTGGATTCCAGCCCATATATTACTTCAACACAATGCAATTCCAAGTTTGTTTTTCTTCTATAGGATTCAAAACTACTCAGTGTGTGATGACGAGGGATTCATTCTGAAATGCAGTTATGTCTCCCTCTGTATGGATGTTTGTGTACTGTGTATTTCTGCACCATATTCTATAAACTTACTATTCAGGATGTATATTTAGGATTTTTAAAAAGTGATTTCAAAAAAGTAAAAATCATCTTGGCATGCAAATTATGCAGAAATTGGTAACTGTTAATAGTAGTGTGTGTATCTGGTACCTTGTAGTTTTGGTCACCAAAACATTTTAGGGGATTTCCAGAAAGTCACAAGGATTGGAGCTAACCTCACCTTGATGAGGTTCCAAACGGAGATGTCCTATCAGAAAAGATTTCTAATTCTGTCAGATGGAATTCCTTAGCAGACGCAACCCACAAAATGCCTCTCCTCTTGGATCTGATGGGATGGATAGAACAAGCAGGTTCAGCTACTCACTCTACTAGGTCAATAGACAAATCAATAGAACCAGATCAGTTCTTGAGGATTACCTATTAAAGGAAACCACAGAAACAGAACAAAACACCACTAATTGTCAAACCACTAAAAGACATTATTAAGCTATGGCCCATACTGGACACTGCACTTTCTTAGGCATTTAGCTCTATACCCATACTTGGATACAGAGACCTGAAGCAGATTTTCACAATTAACAAACAATATGGGAACCAGAGTCTGTAACAAACACTGATGTCTACTTCCCCCACATTTACACCACCACCACCACCACCACCACCATACATCTCAACTATTACATATACTTATATACTTTATACTTACATTTACTTTTGAGGCATTTTCACATGCTACTTCTTTAACATGATATACTGTATGTCATCATGTTCAAGCAATGGCCCTCCAGATTCTGCATAGGACAGATGGACTAAACTTTGCACAGAAGAAGTTTGCGATCAGGAGAACTTAAAACAAGGGCAAAGTAATATCATAGCACTTCCATTACAGATCTCAAAGTATCCATTAACAACATAATTGTATGAGAAACTGAACTCCCATATACAGTACATTAAGAGGTTTCAGGCTATTTCAGGATGTCTCAACAAGTATAGTTGTAATCTGTCTGACATGAAACCTGCATTTCCATAACTATTCCAACTTACCCTCCCTTTCCTCCTCATCACACGTCATTTTAAATTCTATAAAAGTTTAGCAATTCCATTTATTTGAGGAAACAGGTGCATTCACAAAAGCTCATGCCTAATAATAATTATAATCTCTGCAAAGGCACTACTTTCTGATGTTTGTAATAATGTCTGAAAAGATGCTATTTTCTGGAGATCTGGAGATTGGTTACCATAGACTAATATGGTCCTCTACAGTATCTCTTTTCTCTAATGAAGATATGTTAAGAACAGGGTCCTCAAGAGCTTAGTGCCCCCTTAGGGACAAAAGTATTCTTAAAGGAAGAGCTTATTTGAGGAGTACTGCTGCTGCTTTGCAGCTTTCTGGCTCTGTTTAAAGATACAAGACAAATTCTATGACCTGATGATAAGGTCATAGAAAAATAATGGAAATTCTCCCATTATGGTCCTCTGGGGGAGTACTTTTCTGCAGTTTTCCTCTCTTCCTTGCCGTCTCTTGGGATTCCTTTCTGACAACTGATATTAAACATTGCCATACTAGTTTAGAAGACCATTCCTAAAATCAAACTGAAGTGGATAACATTTTCTTCCCCTAGAGAGATTTTGTTTTTAATCTCCCTTCTTTCAACCTGTGGCCAGGAATCCCTGGAGCTCTACTTCGGAACAGGAAAAGCATCTTGCTGCTTGAATTGGGAAGTTAATGAGTGGCACCCTGCAGACTCCTCAAGGGGTAATTATGGACTCCACCATCACAATATTAATTAAGAGCTTTTTTCCCCCTTAACCTCTGAAGTCTTTTCAGAAGATGTTATTTACTATTAAAGAAGAAAAATTAGCAAAAGAAAAATGCAATCTCTCACCGCTGCCCCCAACAAGCTGTTAAACAACAGGGGCTAGTTTAATTGGATCTAGCTTCTTAGCTTCTAAACTATTGAGAGCTTTAATGCCTTTGCACATAGATGGGTATTTGCTACTTCCTTGACATAGTTCAGGACTACATGTTATTAATCAAGTGGACAAATAAATGTGCAACTGTTACTCCAGCTCCTATATTAAATAAAATCTGTTCCACGGCTTCTTCATCTATTACCTCTTTTGCTTACCCCCATACATGTATGCTCTCCATCTCCATACTTGAAACCTGTCCAAGAGCAATTTGGATCAGGAAACAGAGAATGTCCTACTGGTAGGGAATGAATTCTTTTTGAAGATGAAAGAGTAATACAGACAGGTCAGGAAAGAGAGATTTGATGAAGACAAATTGAGCACTTCGATGACATATCTCAAAAATACAGTTGTAAGTATAGAATTCTCAATTGCTATAGCAATTTTTCGGTACTCATGCTTTCTTGGTTACCGCTTTCATCATAGGGGGAAATGATGTTCAGGGATGCTTTTATTTGACCGCATTGTATGCTGTTACAATTTTCTCCTCCATGCCTACACCAGTCAGGCAGCAATTCAGCAAATGCCAGCTCTGAGGCAGCAATTCATCTGGTGAAGTTTTCCTCAATACCTTTTCTTGAGTGTAGAATTGTATTTGGTGAGTTTATCTGTCAATATTAAAATTTCCTATGACAGGACAGGAAAGCTTTCCTGAGCAAGCTTCAGTGTATTTTGTAGGCAGAGAAGATAGTACCTTTTATTTTTTTCTCCTCCTTCCTCCAGTTTCAGTAACTGCTGCCTCAAGTTCTCTTATTTATACTAAGCATAACTATACACAATGTACCCATAACCACCTACTTCCAAGGTGGGTAAAATGAGGACCAAAATTGTTGGCGGCAATATGCTGACTCTGTGAACCACTTAAAGAGAGCTGTAAAGTGCTATGAAGCAGTATATAAGACTAAATGCTATAGCTAAATACCCATAGCTAAACTTACCCATTGGCTGCATGCCCACAAATCAGTAGTCTACTACATAGTAGCCAAGAGATGCATGTAGTCCTTGATTTATAACCACAACTGAGCCCAAAATTTCTGTTGCTAAGTGAGACATTTCTTGTGAATTTTGCTCCATTTTATGACTTTTCTTGCCACAGTTATTAAGTGAATCACTGCAGTTGTTGAATTAGTAAAACAGTAGTTAGGTGAATCTGGTTTCCCCACTGACTTTGCTTGTCAGAAGGTTGCAAAAGGGGATCACATGACCCCAGGACACCACAACCAACCATCAGAAAGAAGAACCACTTGCCAAACATCCGAATTTTGATCATGTGACCATGGAGATGCTGCAACGGTCGTAAGGGTGAAAAATGGTCACAAGTCACTTTTTCCAGTGCTGTTGTAACTTTGAATGGTCACTAAATGAACTGTTGTAAGTCGAAGACTGCTTGTACAAAACTTCCAGTTCTTTGCTACCACCTACTGGTTGAGAGGTCACTCAAATCATAATTTGAATGAATAAAAAATGTCCAGTTGATTAACAGTACACTTGGAAAGAAAGCAAAAAACCCTAGCTGTCAACTATTGAAACAACTATTGCCATGACACCACTAAAAGTGGATTAACCAGAATATTGTAGATACCAATTGTGGAAGAGGCTTTTTAAGTAGTAGTAGTAGAGATGTTGGGTTGGGCTGGGATTTCAGCCAGTTACAGCCCTTATAACGTTGTGCGTTAGAGCAATTGCTCTAACCATATGGGCAATTGCTCGGCATCCACTAAGTGTGTTCATGGTAAGGAAGGGTTGTGGGGCAGCAAAATTTAGAGTGAAATGATTCCCTGATAGCTTCATGTCAGGAGAAAGCAGACCAAAGCAACTATGTGGATGTGGCTTAATGGCTACGTATATAAATAAAGTTTGCCCTTAATTTTGCTTGCATTAAAATCCAAGTTAGTTGTTTTTCTGATAAAGCTTTCCTTCCTCAGAGAAACGTAGGAAAGTGTATCTAATATTTTTTCCCCCCACACCCATATTATCTGTACAATGGGTTTCCTTGACTAAATTAATTGTCAGCTTGGGTGTCAGACCTAGTCTAACTTTCACCATTAAATCCTTTTACATACTTTTGAGAACTGAAAGTTGGATAGCAAAGACTGAGTGAACAGAATTCAGTTTGACTAAAGGATCACTAAGCTAAAAAGTGATTCAGTCCAATATGTAAATCAAGAATCAAGGTGTACATCTAAAGGGACAAAAAACATGGTTAATGCCCAAGTAGGGATCAATAAATCCAAATAAGCAAAATGAAGTTGAAAGCTCCAGGACAAAACACATGTCTAGCTGTCAGAAAAATTGTAATAAATAAATTAACTTACTGTGTATGCTTTTATGTTCCTGTCAGCTAAACCCATCCTGGATTCAGTCTGGACTTATTAGCATCCATGCCAGTGCCAACTCTTGGGAATGTTGCTGTTCCCAAGGAGCCCTCCTTATAAGTGTAATCTTTATTGTCATTGTACTTAACTACAACCCTCCCTTGCAATATAGCACTTCTGTATCATTCTTGGCTCTTTCGCCCTCAGTGTTATTGATCTAAATCTGAGGTTTAAAGATTGGGGTTTATTAGCTGAGGATCATGAAGTACAGAATCCATAGAACTGAAAGAGACGCAATTTGCGTGCATTGTTGGAATATGAATCCCAAATAAGTAAACTTCCCGGTCTTTTTCTATGCTTTTTATTACATCTTTCTTTTCCTGGTCATGACTATTTCTTATTATCATGGTTTCCAAACTGTGTGCAAGGGTGCCATAGGGCCCACAGTACACAGTTTGGAAACTGGTAGTGGTGCCGTGAGCCAACAACATTTGGGAAGCTCCATCTTATTCTAAAACAATTGCTCATTCAAATATAGAATTCTTTATTAGAATAGAATTATTTATTGGCCAAGTGTGATTGGACACACAAGGAGTTTGTCTTTGGTGCATATGCTATCAGTGTACATAAGGAGAATAAAAATACATTCATGGTTAATGGAATGCATATTTTCAATAATAAATAGTCTGATGGAAAAAGTACAATTCAGATCAGAATCTTGGCACAAGAGAAAGGGTACGTATTTTCCATGTATTGGGGAGGAGGTGTTTCTCATTTGACAAAATACAATGAAAGAAAATTAAAATTCCTTTCCATGCGGTGTTCTAATTAAATACATGTATGACCCACAAATACAATTTGCAGATATTTCATAACCCAAAACATCTGGGGGTTTCCAAAGTGAACTCTATGGGTACCAGTGTGATCGCAAGCACCAGTACTTGTCCTATTTGCCTTTATAATTTTTAAAGTTGTTTTAATTTTTTTAAATAAACTCTGACACCACAAAACAGCAAAATGACAGCATTCAGCATTATTTTTATTTTTAAAAATGCATTTAGAACTGCTTTTTAAAATAAGAATATTTTGTCTTAGAAAAAATGGAGGTCTATTTGCAAACAAATGCTTTGTTTGGAAGCCTGCCTGTCTGCCCTCCCACCCAGCACAAAAATAAATTTGAAGGTAGTATGTCAATTGAGTGCTGGAGACAGAACTCATTCCTCAACTCTTTGCCTTCAAGTTAGTCATTGTTTTATTTAGTCAGCTCCATGCTGACTGCCAGTTTCTGAATGGCCAAACTACTCTTATTTTGCAAGAGCAGATTGTTTATTTTCCTAAGTTCTAATGTGCCCACAAGTCCAAATGACCAATGAGACCTTATTTATATTTATTCAGTTCCATTGATACTTCAGTTTTGGCCAATAGTTAGCGCTACAGTATGAGCAGATTCCTGCAAACAGATGGAGTGTTATAGACGGGTCCTTTTCTGTTGAGGAGTAAATGAGATACATTGACTCACAAGCTTTACTGTTATATAACCTCCACTAAACTCAGAATTCTGGATGCAGGAACAGGGTTGCTAGCAATCCTTGCCTTGTTATCAAGGCTGGAGGAGGATGAGACTAGGGAGCAAAACAGGGTGTCCTTTGAAGACTTCCTTATTATCCTTCCAGATTCCACCAACATCCATCTGTTATACTTTTCCTATTTCTATCCTATTGCAACTGACGATTTTCTTAGGCATATTGTCATTTGCACTATCGGATGCTCTGGTAGATAGTAGAACCTAGTTATTTGCTTCTGCTATGTCCCTTTGTCTGGTTTAAAATAGCAAATAATAGACTATCTAAATAACAGCATATTTTCTTTAACTCAGAACGCTGCAGAAGTTGTCATTTTCATTCTCTGTTTTAATGCAAACTTCCTCCTAAAAATCATAATGATGCTTGATTTCAAGGAAAGTGCTATTGTGTAGTTTATAGATAGCTCAGGAAATTTGCAGGTTTGAAAGAAGAAAGTTGGATTACCCACACAAATACTGTACACACACTTCCAAAAGATGGACATTAGAAAACAGTAGCAAAGACAGAAACCTACAGGCTTTCTGTTGATAACTCAATAGCCCTCAGAACCATCGAAAATGGAGCTATCTATATCCAACAGCAAGATCCCTGATTTGGGATGTGCAATTTTCTT
This sequence comes from Thamnophis elegans, assembly GCF_009769535.1. Taxonomy (NCBI): domain Eukaryota; kingdom Metazoa; phylum Chordata; class Lepidosauria; order Squamata; family Natricidae; genus Thamnophis; species Thamnophis elegans. Next base: position 52,318,768 of record NC_045545.1, read on the forward strand.
GCTGTTTTTTAACTAGAAATGCTCTAGAACAGTGATGGCTAACCTTTTTGTCATCACGTGCCGAAAGCACTCGCATACCCATAATGCAATGTGTACGTGACCCGCCCACTGTATGACCCACCCTGTGCATGTGAGTATGACACCCCTGTGCACCCCGCCCCCTGCATGCGTGCACAACCCCCATGCTCCCCCTGCATATGCAAGTGTGACCCCTCCTGATCCCCCTGCCCCTGTGTGACTTCTGCATGCATCATGACCCCTGCCTGCGCCCCCTCCGCGCATGCACATGTGACCTCCCATGTACCCCACCCTACACACGCATGCACACAAAACTCCTGCACATGTGCCCTGCCCCCTGTGCATGCATGTGCATCTCCTGCATGTGTCCCAGCCCCGTGCATATGTGACAGATGGCTGGCAGGAGGTGCATGTGCGGTAGAGCGGAGCAGAGCTGGGACGATGGCTCCATGCCCACAGAGAGGGCTCTGTGTGCCATCTGTGGCATGCATGCCATAGGTTCGTCATCACAGCTCTAGAATAGGTTTATCACACTATCATGCTCTTCCAGAAAGTTTTCTCCAAATTGCCCTAACAGTGTTATTACTGTTATGGTATTCTATCTGTAAATGTGCTTTTGTGAAGAAAAAAAAAAACAATTCCTAGCTGAAAAATATTTGCTGTTTTTAGTACGTGGGAAACTTAGATGAGCAGCCTGCATATTAAAAAGTTAATCTTTGCCATTATTGACCTGGGAATCTACTGTAGTCCTCTAGTGAACATTAGGCTAATTATGTTGCTAAGCCTTCATATCAATGGATCAGATATAAATCTGTGTCTAATCAATAAAGTTTTTCGTTCGAAACAAAAATTCAGGGAGGAAGGAGACGTGATATCAAAATAGAAAATCATTATATAATGCATGGAACAAGTGAGTCAGAGAGCCCAGGCCAATTTAACCATAAATTGGACTTAATTTTAAGAATGATTTATTTATAAAAATTCTAGAGAGAATTGCTGGGAGAAAATATTTAACATTAGTTAGAAAGTTTACCCACTTCTGTCCAACCTCTGTGTGGCAGAGTAGTGATATTGTACAACTTGGGGAAATAGGTTAGTGAATGCAATACACAGTTACAATTTAAGGTAACAGATTTTTAAAATTCAAATAGCAGCTACTTGTAGGGGAGTTGATAACTGTCGGGAATTACAGGTGGGTATGTAAGGGAGTTGATAACTGTCAGGGGAATTACAGGTGGGTATGTAGGGGGGATTTATCTTTTTCAGTTGTACTGTTATCCCTATTCCCTATTATTTGTATTGGGATGCAAACTGGCTTTGAGAAAAATGGGTCTTTTCAATGCAAATAGCCTCAACTTCTTTGTGAGCACTATTTAAAAATCAAGTGTTAAGGGTGCAGATGAATTTAACATCATATCCATCATGGAGGAGACAGAGAGAGACTAAATGGATTGACTTAAAATGTGATTTATTCATCATTAAATGAATTAAAATGAAAGAGTCTTCTGCATGTAGTATGAAACATTATCTTACATATGCTGGCACAGGTTTTTGTTGGAATATTTAATATTTTGGATTGCATTATAAACTGAAATAAAAGCAGCAGTTTCAATTCTTCATATGGATAAAAGGATATAACACTTGACTAAATAGGGGTTAACTATTAAGGAATGTCTCCCATGGTTACTTTAATAAAAGCCCTTTAAGTGGTCAATTTAGAAGCCTGCATTTTCCACCAGCTTGTTCTTTAAACATTGCTATCTTCCCAGCAATTTCATTCCCTGTTCTGATACTTTTGCTATTGCTTTTACATCTGCTGCACCCATGTGAACATTAGTTGCCTCTTGGGCTTCTTATTAACTATAATTTTTGCTTCAAATCCTTGTCTTGCAGTTTTGGTTGAAGACGGTATCCAGGGAACCCATTTCTCTCTCTGGGAGATGCCTGCTGGTTGTTGCTAAGGTTGCTTCCACAGTAACATGTGCATCTTGTTTACACCTTCATCGGAAGAAGTTGAACTTGGCTAGTTCCACTAGTATCACCTACGGAGCAAGAGAAGGAAGTGTTGGATCTGCAGTCTTACAATCTTGCACTACATTCTTTTTCCTCTCCGAGGAGTTGTGTCTAATACCCTACCAAACACTGGACTGCATTTCATGTGGACCTCTAAAAGTTTCATTGCCTGCTCTTAGTAGAGGAAAGAGATCTAGAGGTGAAAAGGAGCACACAACTTTTTCTGGCCTGTTTCCTCACTGAACCCACTCCCTTGTTGTCAAGATGACAAATAACTCTGCAGATCATCATCCTGGGAACTCTGTGGCAGAAGGCAGCTATGAAGGGGACTTTGGCTGCTCTGTTATGGACTTACGAAATCTTATGGAGCTTCGCAGTGCGGAGGCAGTGACCCGAATAAATGATACCTATGGGGGAGTGCATAATATTTGCAAGAGATTGAAGACTTCACCAGTTGAAGGTAAGGAGGTCATTACCTTGGTGGGAAAACAAGTAAGTCTTCCATGGATTATAAAGATTTGGTTGCATCTCTCCCCTCCCCTCCATGCAAGAATTTGTCATAAAGTGACTTTAATATTGTTTTCAAATGATTTCAAATAAACAAGGACTACTTGTAGCTCACAATGAAGAAATGTTGAATGAGCAGAGAGCAACCATGAGCCAGAATAGCTTTTTTGGGGGGATTTCTATTTTTCTAAAAATGAACAGGAAATTCCAGAACTTCTGTACTCCATAGTAAAATTCTTCTCTTTGGTTGTTATTATTATTATTATTTTTGGCCAAACACAAAAGCTAGAGTGGAAAAATTCCAAAACTATAAAAGTTTGTTGGGAAACTTTTTAAAGTGTGATTCATCTTTTGATTCTGGCTTTTAATGTGGTGTTTTTACTGCTTTAAATTATTTATAGTGTTTATGGAAATTAAAAAAAACAGAGGAAATAGGATGAATAAATTTAAAAAAAGAGTTGGGAGGAGTAGTGGTTAATTTTTTGGTTTCTATCTAATCCAACAGAGATTAGAAGAAGAATACGTATTTCCTTCATGAATAAGTCACCACATACTAAAACGCTGAATTACAGGGTATATAGCCCTCCAAGGCAAACTAGGTGCTTCTGTGTAAAAATTCCCAGCTGTCCCTGCTCTACTTTAGAAGTAGAACAGGAAGTTTGTAAGTAAGAACTTTATTGTGTCTAAGTCTTCCTTCAAAGAAATCCATCTTTGGGCATATCTGGGACATAAAAATGTAATAAATGTTTTTTCCTCTTAAATATATTATGGTAGAGATGGGTATGTCTACTTTAATTTTGCTAATTTTTATCTTCTAAGGATCCCCAACGTGAAACTGACTTCCATAGGTAGTATAGAAATCAAGCTGAAATTATTGATTTGAACAGCAATTCATTTCCTGAAAGAGTAAGCATGCTTCCAAAATGGAAACAAAGTAATTCAGCCACAGAAATTATAACTTCATAAATACGTTTTCTGAATATTTATATTGTGATTGTATATGTATGTGTGTGTGCAAGTGTGTGATGTAATTAAATTGTAAAGCAAATTGTGAAAAATGATGGGTGTTTTTGATAATGGTGTTTTGTTGTGCAGCTTTAAAATTAGTTGTAGATCTAAAAGCAGTAATAAATAGCATGAAAGTCCTGTCAATTCTATAGCCATTTAATTGTGAATTCTTTGCATAATTTTTAACAATAACAGCCTAGAGAGATGTCTCCCCTCAGTGACCTAAGCTATACAAAACTAAATAGAAATAAGAGACACATAACCTAGAAGGGATACAAAGCCTTATCGCTGTTTTCCTTTTTCTAGTTTTGAAATCTTGTTTGTAAAAGTGCAATGTCAAGAGTTTTAGTTTTCTTTTCAGCCTCAGCCTCATAAATGAGGAAAGGCACTTTTAACAAGTATGTGATACACTGAAATCTCATTTTAATGGAATAATTGGGGGTGGTGTGTCTTACTTCAGAAAGTCTATTGCAGGAATGTACATCGCACAAATATGACACAGATGCAGATTATATCATTTATGACATTTGCATCAATGTATGTCATTTGCATTGAACTGAAATCAAACAAAGTTTTCATGTATGTAAAAACTGTAAATAGCCACACTGAATCCACAGATTACAGGTGTAATTAAGATAAAGCCTGGTAGAACTGATTTGCTAGTATTCAAAGTGTTCAAAATAAGATTTTAGATCATTCAGAATTTCTCACCAAATTATAATTTATTGGATGGGAAAGTATGATCTGCCTCTGTTTTTATAGATCATTAACTCATTCAGAATTTTTTAACATTACTTGATTAAAAGGAGGGATCTAATTACAATTGACCTATGTTTTAAGGGGGGGGGGATGAAAGAATGATTGGATGAATGAAAATTTGTCCTTCAATTAGATTGATGTGGTGTTCTTTGGAGAAAAGGCATTAGTACTATAAAGAAAATGAGCCAGATCCAGTCATATAAGGCATAGCCAGTGTGGAATGGAACTGCATTAGGAACGGTGAGACACCAACTTCTGCCCTTTTCTCTGTGTGCAATTTGAAAACTTGCAGGTTATTATTAGCTCTCTTGTTTTGTAGTGTAAGCAGCAGATTAGCATATTTCACAGCTGCAATTGGGAACAGGAAGTGGCAAGGGAAAGACAATCCTAAGGTGTAATTAGAGAAGGAGGGCTGTCCTGGTGGAAATGCCAAATCTGGATCACTGAAGCATGTGTTTCCTATGCCAAGTATTGAGCATATACATCTGGGGGTAGACCACTGGTTGGGCTATGGTCCAACCTGGCTGTCTCATCAAGCCTGACTCATCCTTATTTTCCTGTCCATTCTGCTTTCAGAGATACCCCTTTTCACCTTCAGACCCACATGGCACTCAGGCCTAATGCAAGTGGTCTGGCAGTAACGGAGTGGAGATTAGCTTGGAAAACTGCTAGATGAAGTACTCATTGCTAAGCAGGGGTTGAATAATGATCAGGCCTTCCTGGTAACTTGGCATTCTTTCTCCTATCCCATGAAAAATTATCACAAAGCTGCCACTGTGCTGATGGTCTCTAGTGATTCAAGAGAATTAATTTTGGGCTGTCCTCAGATGCAGTTTTATGGACCAGTTGTTTGAAGAATGTGGATGCTGAGCTGTATTGGTCCTCAAATGGGTATAAAGCATGACCTAACAGATGCATGAAATTGAGATCATATCACTCCAAAATATTAAAAACCATCTGGATTGTTTAGTTGCCTTTCCGGCTCTGTGCATGTTATTCATCAATTTAAGCCTTTCAAATGGTTTTAGGGTTGTTTTATAATAAACAAATTTATGACAACATCCCCTCTACCCAACAAAATCACACTTGTTGACCGAAAGAACACCTTCCTGCATCCTTCCCACTGTGTTTCCTTTCTAGAAAGGATTCACCCTGATTTTTGGTGCTGATGGTCTCCTCCATCCAAAGGAGTTAAGATACAATTTGGCCTTTTAAAACTTAGTAAATCTGAAATTCTCCCTTAACACTAATATAATTTAATATGCTTTTATTATTTATATCTTTTAGTTTTTATGGTATTCCAATAGGAGTGGTACTTGTCAAAAAGCTGTAAACAAATAGTAAATGGGTGGTAATTTAATACTGCAATTAACAATAGTGCCTTTATTAATTTAGTAATGAAATAATTTATATAAAAGCATAGGTTTAGCATGTTAGCAGTGTATGTTTAATTGTAAACGTGCTATTTCTTGAATGAGAAGATACAGGTTTTGGAGAAAATGGATTGATAGTTAAAACAGATATCCTCTCTCCCCAAAGTTTTTTTTCCTCTTAAAAGAATAATAAAAGCAAAGTTTCCAAATGGATTAAAAGTTGATTCACTGCAGAAATTTGTTTTCAATATTTGAATAATGACATATGATACATGAGCCAAAGTTCAGATATCTTATTTCTGTCCTTATAGATAATGAGTTCTTCTCCATTATCATACCTACATATTTATGGTCATGGCAAAAAAAAAAAAAACCCTTTGTCTGTAGTCTTATTCACGCAGCTCTTCAGACTTCTTTGCATCTGGGATGGGCTAAAATTAGTTAAAGTACTAAATGGGCTTTAAATCAGTTTGGGCAACTTGTAATCTCACTGCTATAACAGCTTTTGTTTTTATTTTATGTAGTTCTTTGACAATTTCAAAAGTCCTTTGAAAGAGAGTCAGACTTCAGGAAAGTCTTTTCTCTAACAGTGCTGTGTGGGAAAAAAATAAGGGCAAAAAAGGGTCAAAAAGAAGGGAGAAAGAAGAAGAGCGCAGGAAAAGGAAAAAAAATGATACCTCCATTCATTTTTGCTCTCTGCTCAACTACTGTTTGTTTTCATCTGCCGTTGGCATATAATATAGTCTCCAGCAGGTTATTCCTGTAGAATGCAATCCCCGACCTTTAAGTTGAAAAGCAACTGACCCTTGTCTTTTGGAAAAGCCAGAATCCCTAGATACCTCGCTTTTTATTTGATTTTTTATTTGATTTTTCTAAGGCAACCCTCCAGGCATTTTAGAAGTAGAGATAAAAGATAATATGTTCAGTCATTATTTCTTTTTTGTTTTTTCAAAAAGCTATCCAATTCCCAGTTTTCAATGTTTTGGTTTATGAAAGAAATCATACAGATAATTTACTTGAGTCTGTGTATTCTAACTGGAGCTTACTTGTATTATTTTAGGTATTTTTAGAAGAAAGTGAATGCTACTGCTGTAGGTTTGTGTGTACTGTATGCCCTAAAAAAGCAGCTAGCACAGGGAATTAATGATCTTTCTAAACTTGGTATCATATTTAAAAATATTTTGAATGATTCTGCCAATTCTTTCATTTAAAGGCCATCATTATTATCCCAATATCTTAGGAAGTGGTGGTGTGGCTGAGAAGGGGTGTTATTCCTACATGCACCACACTTCGTTGAATATGCATTTTCCTGGGGAAAGAAAGAAACCATAATAGATCAGAGCACTCCAGATGCTCTTTAACACTCATAATCCCTAGCCAGTATGAATTAGCATTATGGAGGTTATAGTCCAGCAATATTTCAATAATACATCAATACTTGCAGTGTGGTCCAGTGTACTCTGCTGCACTGGGATTTATGGTTTGTGAAGTTCAGTTGGCAGAGCAGCCATTTATGGCTTCTCACAGCTGTGCCTCTTCCCTGACATGTACTTCATCTCCAGTGCTGTGAATAAGCACTAAATCAGCCGTGGGGACATTGCTGTCTGGATAGAGCTCTCGAGATTAGCTATCTTGTGTACCAAATGGGAGACTTGGATGCTGCTCAGATGAATTGTATGGGAAGCCCAGAAACTTTCCTGTGAGTAATGAGGAAATTATTGAGTGCATTTTGCTGATTCAAACTGTCTGCGGAGACTTTCTGTCTTCCACTATTAAAATATAAGAGTTCTCTGTGGACAATTTACACTGCTGAATCCCAGCCAAGCAGTCTCTATTGCCAGGAATGCGAGTGCCCAGTTCTTACCTATTCCAGTTTTTCTTTTCTCGTCTTCTACTTAGCATTAAGCCCACTATAACCTTAAACAGAAGCAAAGCTTTCGACCTCTTAATTTGCCAAATTCCGGAGGCTGGATTTTTTATGCTTCAGATTTCTCCAAAGGAAACGACATAGGAAAGCTGAAATGTTTAGGCAGTCAGCTCTTGAAGTTTACATATACAGTAAATGATCCAATAAATGCTTTTGCTTGCCCAGTGCCCTTTTCAAGAGAGAGATGGGGGATGAGGGAAGCTGTTAGAAGCTCAGAAATATTCTCCAGTAAATGAATAGAATGAATGGAGCTTCTGAAATACCACATAAGGTAGCATAGTGAACCAAATGACACCTAAGAGTGTGGAATTTCTCATTTTGTTCAAAGTTAACTTTTATTTCCATTGGCTTTAGTTTATTGCTAAACATGGGCGCCTCTCTGTATCGTCACATTGTTCTGTTCCATTAAAAAAAATCCTCTTGTCTCAAGATAGGTTGATCTTTTTCCATTTTATAAATGCTCTTTTTTATAAAAAAATCATGCATTTAAAATACAACTGGAATAATTGCAATGAGACTAAATCAAATAACAAAAAAATCAGTATAAAAATGAACAAAATAATCTGAAATGCTGGACTTTCATGTAAGGAGAGAGAGATTTAAGATTCTTTTACAACAATAACAAATAATTCCTGGTATTGACTTTTATAGAAAATTAACATTATGTGGAAAGATTCCTCTTTGTGAGCCTGGCTGATTTCGAGAAATGGGATAGAAAAGAGAAGAGGCAAGTCAAAGATATTTGCTTCCATGGAGTAAAAGATGTGCCGTGAGTCATTTGACATGAAAAACTTTCTCATCTCCCTTGGGTGAAGCTAGTGTCAGCAAATAAAGCCATGATTCACCCGCTGGCAGTAATAGCTACTCTTCTTCCACTCCCCCGTTGCTTTATTGACCCCATTTCTATCTACTCCTATAACTCCATGCTGAGGGAAGGTCCATCTATCAAATGTCAGCTTACCTTTTACCTATTAGCAATACAGGATAATTTCTTATTGCAGAAGTGATAATTCTTTTAAAGAGGTTAAGATTGTTTCTGAAGGCCTGCCTAACCCTCACTGAATATCCTAGCCCCTAACTAGAGTGCTATTTACTACCAGGCTTGACTAAACTTGTGTGACAATTCAGTCTGGATATTGGGAGTTACATGAGTTGATTGCTCAGTTATGGGAGAGAAAATCTTCTATATATCAAAAGGTTTCACTTTCAAGCACAGTATATGTGCAAGAATAGGAGCAAATTCAGTCACGTACTTCCTTCATCCACAGCTGGAAATTATATAGAACTGTGGTATTCCTGAAAATTGCATTATTTGCACTTTCTGATTTTCAGCAGGAATCTA